>NC_090657.1:4489745-4657245 GCF_040937935.1 Hyperolius riggenbachi
GAGCAAATGGAGGCTCAAACAACCCTGTATCAAGGTAACACTCATATGAGTTGGGATCAGGAACATGCATAGATTTTCTTACTCCTTTAATATACTGAATAATTCTGCCTATCTTAGGATCCACATATGCTTTTGCTTGGGGTAATAAAACCTGAGACTGAGAAGTCTCTCTGGATTTATCACATTCAGTTGCTTTAGGTACAGGGACATTAAACTGATTGTCACACTGAATGGTTTTGCATGGAAGGGATAGAACAGCTGACTGATTAGCAGGTACACACTCATCAAGAACAGGTGGTAAGCAAGGCAGTTAAAACCAGTGGGAGAAAATCAATGTAAGAAACTGATAAGGATTATCATTCCAGGAATGACTTTTCAAAATCTCATAAGCCCACGAAAACAGATCTCCCTGCAATAGAACACAAGCCAATTGTAGAGCCCACGTGGACAAATCAGTAATTTGAAAGGTAGGATTCAGAAAAAATCTTACCCATTCAGAAAGGAAGTCCTCTTTGGTTTCAGAGTCTAATTATTTAAAGGGAAGGTTCAGGGTGGCTGTTAAAAAAATAAAAATGCCCATCCACTTACCTGGGGCTTCCTCCAGCCCGTGGCAGCCAGGACGTGCCCTCGGCGCCACTCCGCAGGCTCCCGGTCCCCTCCGGTGGCCGACCCGACCTGGCCAGGCCGGCTGCCAGGTCGGGCTCTTCTGCGTCTCAAAATGCGCCTCACAGCGGTGCGCTGACGTCATCGGACGTTCTCCGGGCTGTACTGCGCAGGCGCAGAACTACTGCGTCTGCGCAGTACGGCCCGGAAGACGTCCGATGACGTCAGCGCACCCCTGTGAGGCGGATTTTGAAACGCAGAAGAGCCCGACCTGGCCAGGTCGGGGACCGGGAGCCTGCGGAGCGGCGCCGAGGGCACGTCCTGGCTGCCACGGGCTGGAGGAAGCCCCAGGTAAGTGGATGGGCATTTTTATTTTTTTAACAGCCACCCTGAACCTTCCCTTTAAAGCTCTTAGAGGTATAAGAACCATATGTGACAAAAACGTACAAATCGGAAATTCCCTCTACACTGGGAATTTCGGTTTGGCTGGTCATACTGTAACGATTGGGAATTATATCCGTGGTCAGCGCACAAGATATGCGCTGACACTGCGGAAATCCTCCAAAGGCGTCTGAATAATAGAGATGGGCCGAACGGTTCGCCGGCGAACGGTTCCAGGTGAACATCGGCCAGCGAAGGCGAACTTTCCCGGAAGTTCGATTCGCCCCATAATGCTCTATGAGGGTCAACTTTGACCCTCTGCATCACAGTCAGCAGGCATATTGTAGCCAATCCGGCTATACTAAGCCCTTTTTTTTTCTGCAGCAATTAGCAATGACATCGCAGCAGAGTTGTCAGTGGACACGGGCAGTGTGAACGCAGAGTGCAGTGGTGGTAGCGACTGAGTCAGGAGAAGGACTATGCGGGCGGTCAGTTCAGCAGCACAGAAGGACCACGGCAACATACTGGTGGTAGTAGTAGCAGCACAGCGTCATAGTGCTATCCAAAAAATTAAATGCACCCGGTGACCCGGGCAGTGTGAACGCAGACAGAGTACATTGGTGGAAGCGAGTGAGTCAGGAGGAGGACAATGCGGGCGGTCAATTCAGCAGCACAGAAGGACCATGGCAACATACTGGTGGTAGTAGTAGTAGCACAGTGTCATAGTACTGGACAAAAAATTAAATGCACCCAGTGACCCGGGCAGTGATAACGCAGACAGAGTGCATTGGTGGAAGCGACTGAGTCAGGAGAAGGAGGACAATGCGGGTGGTCAGTTCAGCAGCAGCAGCACAGAAGGACCATGGCAACATACTGGTGGTAGTAGTAGTAGCACAGCGTCATAGTGCTGGCCAAAAAATTAAATGCACCCGGTGACCCGGGCAGTGTGAACGTAGACAGAGTACATTGGTGGAAGCGACTGAGTCAGGAGGAGGAGGACATTGCGGGTGGTCAGTTCAGCAGCACAGAAGGACCATGGCAACATACTGGTGGTAGTAGTAGTAGCACAGCGTCATAGTGCTGGGCAAAAAATTAAATGCACCCAGTGACCCGAGCAGTGTGAACGCAGAGTGTAGTAGCGGGAAGCGACTGAGTCAGGAGGAGGAGGACAATGCGGGCGGTCAGTTCAGCAGCACAGAAGGACCATGGCAACATACTGGTAGTAGTAGTAGTAGTAGCACAGCATCATAGTGCTGGCCAAAAAATTAAATGCACCCAGTGACCCGGGCAGTGTGAACGCAGAGTGTAGTAGCGACTGAGTCAGGAGGACAAAGCGGGCGGTCAGTTCAGCAGCTCAGAAGGAGGACCATGGCAACTTACTGGTAGTAGTACTATAACACCAAAAAATGAACCAAGGTAGGCACTAGGCAGATAGTAACTGTCTTTATAAAGGCAGGCATAGTTAACAACAGCACATGCAGCAGCCACTTCATGTCCCCCTGTGTCCGATAATAGGGGCCAGGAACTCACCTTCCACCCAAGCCTGGTTGATTTTCAGGAAGGTGAGTTTGTCCACAGAGGTGTGGGAGAGCCGAGAGCGCTTCTCTGTGACCACGCCACCGGCCGCACTAAAGCATCTCTCTGAGAGGACAAAGGAAGGAGGGCAGGATAGGAGTTCCAGGGCGTACTGGGAAAGCTCGCTCCAGATGTCCAATCTCTTGACCCAGTACTCCAAGGGGTCCACGGGGCTGTCGGTGTCATTGAGCCCGCTGGATGACCCCATATAGTCAGACACCATGGTGGTCAGTCATTGCTTGTGCTGGTTGGTGGTGGATGCTGTGGCGGGCACCTCTGTTCTGGGCTGCTGCACTGCATACAGGCTCTTGCTTAGGCTCTTCAGGTCTCCGGGGCGCCAGTTGCTGCTGCTGCTGGTGGTTGTTGTTGTGCTGCTAGTGGCAATGGCAGGCACCTCTTGCTGGCTTGGCAGAGCAGTTACAGTGGGGGTGGAAGGCTGGGGGAATGCTTCCAGTAGTCTGCGCACAAGGGCCTCCTTCAACTCCCTTGTGCGTTGCTCGGTGGTGGATGGCGTCATTAAGTCTCCCAGCTTCCCCTTCAGACGGGGATCAAGCATCAACGTAATCCAGATGTCCTCCCTTGAACGCATCTGGATCACCCGGGGGTCCCTGCGAAGGCAGCACAACATGTGCACAGCCATGGGAAACAAGTGGGCCCTGCCAGCAAGATCTTCCTCGTCCTCGCCATTGTCCCATAACGCATGCCTGTCCTCTTCCTGTGCCATGTCGTTGTCCTCCTCAAACCGCCATCCACGTACAACGCCTGCTGCACTCTGCTCCTCCTCCTCCTCCTCATTCAGGTTAGGGACCTCCAACTCTTCCACTACCTGCTGTGAGCCCTCCTCTGAGCTGGACTGTGCTGCCATCTGCTCCTGTTCTTCCAACTGCCTCAGAGCTTCATCCCCACGCTCAATTAAATTGTCCATTGCCTGCTCCAGTAGACAAACCAAGGGCACCCACTGGCACACAGAGGCCCGCTCCTCACTGACCATCTTGGTTGCCTCCAGGAAGGGACTCAGCACCAGGCATACTTGCTGCATCAGTGTCCACTGAGTGGCAGTAATCATGGGGACTTGCTGGTTGCTGGGGACACTTGGGTCTAGCATGTAGGCCCTAAGAGCCAGCCTGTGCTGACACAGCCGCTCCAACATGGCCAGAGTCGAATTCCAGTGAACTGGCTTGTCGATGATCATCCGGTGTTGTGGCCTTCCATACTGCTGCTGTAAGGTGGACAAGAGTGCAGAGGCAGTGGCTGACAGGCGGAAAAAGCGTACCACCGCCCGCGCATCCTGCAGCAGCTCGCTCATCCCCTGGTAGGTGCGCAAGAAGCGCTGCACCACAAGATTGAGCACGTGGGCCAAGCAGGGGATGTGCTGGAGGTTTCCCTGCTGCACTGCTGCCACCAGGTTGGCCCCGTTATCGGCTCTGGGGGTCAGCCACCTCCGCTCCTGCTTCCTGAGGGCGGCCAGGACGTTGGTGGCCATAAGCCTCTCCTTCCCCAGGGTCACCAATTTTAAAAGGGCTTGGCAGTGCCGAGGCTTGGCGCTGCTGCTGCCGAGGCGGGCTTGCTTTCCGGGTGCAGAGGGAGTGTCGTGACAGGACCCTTCTGCATCCCCCCTGATCCCGCGTGGTGGCACCACTAGCTGGGCTGATGCGCTCTTGTTCTCCCTCCCTTCCATCAGTGTCACCCAGTGGGCCGTAAAGGACAGGTAGCGACCTGTCCCAAATCTGCTACTCCATGAGTCCATGGTCACGTGGACCCGCTTGCCCACAGAGTAGTCCAGGGAACGGGCCATGTTTTCCACCGCAAACTTGTGGAGTGCTGGGATCGCGCTCCTGCTGAAATAGTGGCTGGGGACTTGCCACTCGGGGATGCCAAATTGGAGCAGCGCCTGCATGGCGCTCCCCTCCTGCACCAGGGAGTAGGGAAGCAACTCCGCATACTCGCGGCAGTGGCGGCTTCTCAGGTGGCCCTGGAGGGATGAGGTACCCATCTTGCTCTGACTTTTCCCACGGCTCAATCTTTTGCTGCATAACCTGCACACCGCTTTTGTCATCAGTACATTCATCAAAGCAATCCCACACTGGTGACTTTAATTTACTGCGGCCCCCACTAGCAGAGGGTGCAGCGGAACAATGTGTGGTAGTAGTTGCCGGGGGTTGCATGGTGGTGGTGCCGGCTGAAGCAGTGTCCTGTCTACTTCCTCCACGCCCACTGCTGCCGATGCCCCTGCCTGACATATGGCGATATCCTTGCCTAGGCCGAGGTGACTCGTCATCCTGCTCTGCCTCTGACCATTCTTCCACGGACTCAGCAGGCTGCACATAGTTAGGGTCCACAACGTCGTCATCATCAGCAGCATCATCATAATCCAGCTCTTCCTCTGACTCCCCCGCCTCCTCTTCTGTCCCTACATCCCCAGACACAGACCCCTCTTCTTCATCACCAGAACTCAACAACGCTTGTGATTGTGGCCCGATCTCAATCTCTGCCACATCAGTCCCCAGTAAGTCCTGAGCTTCTTGCATCAGCAGGTTCCCAGATGCCGGACTGAGGGACAGAACGCTGTCATCCTGAGAGGGCTGCTGACCAGTGGGTGCTGGGGTGGATGTCACAACAAGCGTGGGACGTTGGCTGCTGCTGCTGCTTGGAGTGGTGCTCACAGTAGAGGTCTGGGAGGAAGTCATGATGTCCATGAGTACGTCAGGTTCCATTTGCTCAACCACCACACGGGGACCAGAAACTTTAAAATATTTGGACAATGGCGTCCGCTGACTCGGCCCAGGCTTTGCTGCCCCCCTTTCTGCTGCATCACGACCACGTACAGCTGGGCGTCCTCTCCCTGGATGTGGAGCAGTCCCAGAAGTGGCTGAGGCAATTGAACTCCCTTTCCTCTCACCCCGCGAAACCCTGCCAGACATGTTGCTAGTAATGAATCACTGGATGCAGTGGGCACAGTACAAGGTCACTGAAGGATGCACAAGGCACAGTACAACGGCACTGAAGGATGCAGTGGGCACAGTACAAGGTCACTGAAGGATGCAGTGGGTACAGCAGTGGGCACTGGATATACAACTAGGTCACTGAAGGATGGAGTGGGCACAGTACAAGGTCACTGAAGGATGCAGTGGGCACAGCAGTGGGCACTGGATATACAACTAGGTCACTGAAGGATGCAGTGGGCACAGTACAAGGTCACTGAAGGATGCAGTGGGCACAGCAGTGGGCACTGGATATACAACTAGGTCACTGAAGGATGCAGTGGGCACAGTAAAAGGTCACTGAAGGATGCAGTGGGCACAGCAGTGGGCACTGGATATACAACTAGGTCACTGAAGGATGCAGTGGGCACAGTACAAGGTCACTGAAGGATGCAGTGGGCACAGCAGTGGGCACTGGATATACAACTAGGTCACTGAAGGATGCAGCAGTGGGCACAGTACAAGGTCACTGAAGGATGCAGTGGGCACAGCAGTGGGCACTGGATATACAACTAGGTCACTGAAGGATGCAGTGGGCACAGTACAAGGTCACTGAAGGATGCAGTGGGCACAGCAGTGGGCACTGGATATACAACTAGGTCACTGAAGGATGCAGTGGGCACACAAGGATGTCACACTGTGTAATGAGATGCTTATATGCCAGCGAGCGAGCAGTGGGCACTGGGCACGGCACAAGGTCACTGACAGAATGAATGAATGAACAGCGCTGGCAGAGAGTGGCGGTGCCGCGGTATGACTGGCTGCCTGCAAATAGTACAAGTGTATAACTGTCACTGGAATATAGAAAGTGAACACAGCAGCTGCACTAACCTGCCTGCCTGCACTACACACAGATAACCCCCACTCCCACTACACTGACTACACTGCAGCACTGAACCTGCCTGCACTACACACAGTTAAATAATCACTAGACTCCCACACTCCCACTACACTACACTGACTACAACTAACTACAGCAATCACTCACTGACCAGCTAACTGTGTACAGTATAAGAGCAGTGTTAGCAAAAAAAACGCTTTGTTTTTAACACAATAAATGCACTTGCTCAAACAACAATGGCCTGGAGATAATCCTCTCAGCACCACAGTCTAGCAAGGACAGAGCTTTTCCATCATGGCCGCCGCTTTACATTCAGGAGGGGAGGGCATAGCTCCCCTCCTGTGATTGGTTGCTAGGGCCTGGCTGGGGCCCTCTGATTGGCCTGCAATGTGTCACTTCCGCATAGTTTGACGCATTTCCGCTAACCACGACTTCAGCGCCGCGTTCATGAGCATGAATGCGGATTTCTGTCCGCATTCACGCGAAGCCGAAGCAGATTTTCGTGGTTGAAAATCTATTCACGGCTTAGCGTGTCCGAGGCGGAATGCGTCAAAATGGTCGTGAATCCCCGCGTAAGCGTGATCACGACCTGGCGGTGAGCACCACTGCTGCATACACCTACGTTTGTGTTGGGTGAACCCACCTCGCTGCACATAACTACCTTTTGTGTTGAGTGAACTTGCGTCACTGCATATAACTACCTTTGTGTTGAGTGAACTCAGCTGACTGCATCTAACTACCTGTTGTGTTCAGTGAACTCACCTCACTGCATATATAACTACCTTTGGGTTGAGTGAACTCACCTCACTGCACATAGCTACCTGTTGTGTTCAGTGAACTCACCTCACTGCATATATAACTACCTTTGGGTTGAGTGAACTCACCTCACTGCACATAGCTACCTTTTGTGTTCAGTGAACTCACCTCACTGCATATATAACTATCTTTGGGTTGAGTGAACTCACCTCACTGCATATACCTAGCTTCCCCCCAGAGATGGCCAAAATGGACAAACAAGGTAGAGGAAGAGGTAGAGGAAGACCCAGAGGAAGGCCACCTGGCACTGGCAGGTCTGTGCGAGGTGGTGTTGCTGTGATTTTGTGCGGACCTGGACCAAAGTACAGTGCTCAGAAGAAGGCACGTGCCATCACTTCCCAAAATTGTGAGGACGTGCTTGAGTATTAAACATAGAAGACCTCATCTCCCGCAGCCAGTGCTACCAGCGCTAGTACAAGCACCACATCCACTGCATTTGACACTTCGCAGGAGTTATTTGGTGGTGGTGAAATCACTGATTCACAGCCACTACTGCAACAACAAGAAGAAGGCGCAGGTACACCACCTCATACGTCTGAGTTAGGTGGCGATAGTATGGACGTAATGTGTGAGGAGAGGCATGATGAACCACCTGAAGTTGGTGCAGTTGTGGAGTTGTCTGAGGAAAGCAAAGCTGGGCAGGAGGATTATGATGACGATTATACGGATGCCACGTATGTTCCCAATAGAGGAGATGACCAGGGGGAGCCAGAGAGGAGTAGGAGGAGACGACTCCATGATAGAAGCAGAGGGAGCTCGTCCTCAGAAACAGCTGGGGGCAGTGTCCGGCGCAATGTATCACCAGCTATGGCCAGCCAGCCAACATGCCCTTCAACGTCAGCTGCTGATGCCACCGTAGCGCCATCACCCCAGGGGGGCTCAGCGGTTTGGAAATTTTTTAACGTGTGTGTCTCAGATCGGAGCAAAGCCATCTGTTGTCTCTGCCAGCAAAAATTGAGCCGTGGAAAGGCCAACTCTCACGTAGGGACAAGTGCCTTACGAAGGCACCTGGAGAGAAGGCACAAACAGCTATGGGAAGAACACCTGAGGAAAAGCAGCACCCCTCAAAAGACAAGCCACCCTCCTTCTCCTCTTCCTCCTTCAGGTGCATCGTCTTCATCCGCTTTCTCCCTTGAACCTTCACAGCCACCCTCCTTCACACCGCCTCTGCCCTTGAGCGGTTCCTGCTCATCTGCCCACCGCAGTAGCCAGGTGTCCCTGAAGAAAGTCTTTGAGCGGAAGAAGCCAATTTCGGCCAGTCACCCTCTTGCCCGGCATCTAAAAGCTGGTGGGGCGGAACTATTAGCTCGCCAGCTATTATCATACAAGCTGGTAGAGTCAGAGGCTTTCCGTAAATTTGTGGCCATTGGGACACCGCAGTGGAAGATACCAGGCCGCACTTATTTTTCACGAAAGGCCATACCCAAACTGTACCATGCAGTTCAGAGACGAGTGGTGTCATCTATTGCGAAGAGCGTTGGGTCAAGGGTCCACCTGACCACGGATGCCTGGTCTGCCAAGCACGGGCAGGGCCGCTACATTACGTACACAGCCCATTGGGTCAACCTGGTGACCGATGGCAGCAAGCAGGGAGTACGTGGCTGTTCAGCGGACCGACTTGTCACACCTCCACGGCTTGCAGGCAGGCCTCCTGCCACCTCCTCTCCTTCTCCTCCAGCTACATCCGCTTTGCTGTCAACCTCCTCCTCCTCAGCTGAGTGTCAGTTGAACTCTAGCGGTGCTGCCATCTCCTCTTCCTCTCCAGCTACACAGCCCCATGTCCCCAGAGCCTACGCTGCATGCCAGGTACGACGGTGTCATGCAATTTTAGACATGTCTTGCCTCAAAGCGGAGAGTCACACTGGAGCAGCTCTCCTAGCTGCTCTTAACAAACAGGTGGAGCAATGGCTGACCCCGCACCAGCTGGAGATCGGCAACGTGGTGTGTGACAATGGCAGCAATTTCCTTTCCGCTTTGAATTTGGTAAAGCTGACACATGTACCCTGCATGGCACATATGCTGAATCTGGTCGTGCAAAGATTTGTCTCAAAGTACCCAGGCTTAGAGGACGTTCTGAAGCAGACCAGGAAGTTGTGTGGGCATTTCAGGTGGTCTTATACGGCCATGGCACACTTTGCGGACATTCATCGGAAAAACAACTTGCCAGTGAGACGCTTGATATGCTATAGCCCGACTCACTGGAATTCCACCCTGCTCATGTTCTCTCGCCTGCTAGACCAGGAGAAAGCTGTCACCCAGTACCTGTACAACTACAGTAGAAGGACTCAATCTGGGAAGATGGGGATGTTGTGGCCCAACAGCTAGACACTGATACGAAATGCATGCAGGACCATGCGGCCGTTTGAGGAGGTGACCAACCTGGTGAGTCGCGCTGAAGGCACCATCAGCGACTTGATCCCCTACGCTTACTTCCTGGAGCGTGCCGTGCGTAGAGTGGTGGATGAAGCTGTGGTGGAGCGGGAACAGGAACAGCTACGGCAGGAGGAGTTGTGGGACCAATTTTCAGCCGAAGCACAGGTTTCCTCAACACCTGCGGCACCACAGAGGGGGGAGGAGGAGGAAGAAGAGGAGTCGTGTGGGGAAGGAGAGGAGTCAGACTCGGATGATTATAAGGAAGGTGTTTCTGTGGAGGAGGAAGAGGCGGCAGCGGCAGAAGAACAACCGCAGCAGCCGTCACAGGGGGCTTCTGCTGCTCCACGTTCCCGTGGTATTGTTCGTGGCTGGGGGGAGGAAGAGGAGTTGCATGACGTCACTGCGGAAGAGCAAGAGGAGATGGAGAGTATGTCTGGAACCGACTTTGTGCAGATGGCCTCTTTCATGTTGTCCAGCCTGTTAAGGTACCCCCGTATCAAAAAACTCAAGGCGAATGACCTGTACTGGGTGGCCATGCTACTAGACCCTTGGTACAGGCACAAAGTGGCAGACCTGTTAGCAACTCAACACAAGGCGGAAAGGATGCTGCACTTGCAGAAAAAGCTGTCAATGATGCTTTACAATGCATTTAAGGGTGATGTGACAGTACAACGCAATAAAGGTACCACTGGCAGTATTCCTCCTCCTCCTCACCAGTCCACGCAGGCAAGGACAGGACGCTCCAGTGATCTCAGGGTGATGTCGGACATGCGGACATACTTTAGTCCAACGCCTCACAGTAGCCCTTCGGGATCCACCCTCCACCAACGCCTGGACCGGCAGGTAGTCGACTACCTGGCCTTAAGTGTGGATGTACACACTGTGACTGTGAGCAGCGAGGATGAACCCTTGCTCTACTGGTTGCGCATGCTTGACCTGTGGCCAGAGCTGTCCCAATTTGCCATACAACTTCTCTCTTGCCCTGCCGCAAGCATCCTGTCAGAAAGGACCTTCAGTGCAGCTGGAGGCATTGTCACTGAGAAGAGAAGTCGCCTAAGTCATGACAGTGTTCAGTACCTGACCTTTATCAAAATGAACGAGGCATGGATCCCTGAGGGCTATTGCACGACCAAAGACTAAGTCAGTCCCCACACACAGCATCTCTGCCTGCAGGCCGCTTGACTGCCTTCTCCGCCACCACCACCAGGGTCCAGGACTCTAGGCAGATTCCAGAATGTTTAAGGCCGCTGCTAGCAGCGGTGGCTATACTAATTTTTCTGGGGCGTGCACATGCCTGCCTAATTTTTCTGGCTGAACTGCAGGCGGCTGCAACAAAAAAACAAAAGGCATGTACATGTGCCCATCCCCCTTCGTGATCATTACCTTGCCGCGGTGAAGGGGCTTGCGTATCACAATGAAGCAATGACCGCCGGCTATATGAGTGTCTCGGGTGGGGGTGGCACACCAAAGATAATAAGGTCGTTGTTTCATTGTGGTCAGCCCATATTTGATCAGCTGGACAGTCACTGTTCTGTCATTCAGCTACATCAGCCGGGCGACCATATGGGCTGAAAAGCCACCATCACCTGCACTCTCGTCATGGTGCGCACCAGTCCAGCACGCCCGTCACTACACAAACGGCTGTTTGCAGTCACTGCATACCTTTTACTGCATCTGTGACTGCACATTATACCTGGCAGTCAGTGCATAACTTGCACTTGAATGGATACAGTTTTAAACAATTGAAAAATACAACCATCTACATTTTCAAACAATTGAAAAATACAACCATCTACATTTTAAAACAATTTAAAAATACAACCATCTACATTGTCAAACAATTTAAAAATACAACCATCTACAGTTTCAAACAATTGAAAAAAAAGGCAAAAAAACTTGCTCTTCATATAACATTCTTGGCAAATGCTTTCGACTTGGTTTGTCTTCCGCTGGGTCAAGGGTCCATCTGATCACAGATGCCTGGTCTGCAAAGCACGGTCAGGGCAGCTACAGCATGGGTCTCAGCAGGCTCCCACTTCGGGCTGGAATCCAACCTTCATTCCATTACCCGTGGTGACAATGTCAGACTTGCCCGCCACCATATGATTCTCGTGAAAGGAATGTGGTGTCATCTTTGCCCGCCATAACTGGTTCTCGTTAAAGGAATTAAAGTACATTCATTTCAAATACAGCAAGCCCTCGATAGTCCTCTTGTATTGTTATTTTTGGTCACTACCTCGGGGCGTGCATGCCTGCCTGCTCCTTGCCTGTGTAGTGGTAGCCGTTGCTCAGGCTCCACACCGGATTCCATCCCTCATTCCCCGGCCATTACCCGGGGTCACAAATGGCAGACGTGCCCGCCTCCATATGATTTTTGTGAAAGGAATGTGGCATCATCTTTGCCCGCCATAACTGGTTCTCATTAAAGGATTTAAAGTACATTTATTTCAAATACAGCAAGCCCTCGATAGTCCTCCTGTATTGTTATTTTTGGTCACTACCTCGGGGCGGGAGTGCATGCCTGACTGCTGCCCTCCTTGGATGTGTAGTGGTAGCCGTTGCTCAGGCTCCACACCGGATTCCATCCCTCATTCCCCGGCCATTACCCGGGGTCACAATGCCAGACTTGCCCGCCTCCATAGGATTCTCATTGTAGCGGTACTGAACAAGTACCGCTACAAGTAGAAAATTAATTTAAAAACAAAACGTAAGCTTTTTAACAATGCCATGGAAAGTTGAGAAGGAAGTCACACATTACCTGACATCACTGAGTGAGGAAGAGCAATCTCACCATGTTGCGCAGTAGTCCAGCACGGCTGTCACTACACAAACAGCTGGTAACTTGCGGTGCGTTACACAGTTAGTTTGGTGCGTCAGTGTGAAGCAGTACTCTAATTACACTACCTGATTGATGTATACACATGCAAGATGTTTGAAAGCACGTTAGGCCTGCAATTTAGCATTCAATGTGATTTCTGCCCTTAAAACGCTGCTTTGCGTCACATCCAGATTTTTCCCCGGGACTTTTGCCGTGTATCCCACTCCGCCATGCCCCCCTCCAGGTGTTAGACCCCTTGAAACATCTTTTCCATCACTTTTGGGGCCAGCATAATTTTTTCTATTTTTCAAAGTTCGCCTCCCCATTGAAGTCTATTGCGGTTCGCAAACTTTTCTGCGAACCGAACCTTCCACGGAAGTTCGCGAACCCGGTTCGCGAACCTAAAATCGGAGGTTCGGCCCATCACTACTGAATAACAGAACCCAGCTTTGGTGCAATGCACCTGCAGAGGGGAATTCCCACCGGCAGATGGAGCTGTGGAGTGCAGAGGAATAAACCCTCTGCACTGCCACAGATGCCAGATAGGAATTGTACGAGGGGAAGCAATACAGGGCAAGATAGCCCCTTGTGGGAGAGAGTGAGCACAGAGACAGAATGTATGTATGTCCACCAATCTAGTCGCCACCCGGCGACGGTGAACACACACCAGCGAAGACCGAGTGAGAAAGCAATCGCAAGAATGGCGATTGCTAATAGCGACACCAGACTGAGTAAAGACAGAGCATAAATGTAGTAAGAAAGACACAGCAAACCATAACAATCAGAACGCCAAGGAAAATAACAAACGCACTCACTAAACGCGGTCGCCGCACGAGAAGCGCAACAGCGATAAAACACATTAATGGCGCGGTCTCCGCACGAGAAGCGCAACAGAGACAAAACACGCCAACCCTGACTAACAAAAGAACACAGAAAACACAAACAAACAAATAACAGAAAATGCTTGCTAATCGGTTGCCTTACCTCAGGCAACAGCAAGCGTTTGCTCCAGACAAACAGACAACAGGAACAAGTCAGATAGGATCCACTGCTCTCCCGCAAGAGCAAGTGCGATTCGTACACAGGAACAGGACTGAAAGAATCCACTGCTCTTCCGCAAGAGTGAGTGCGATCCATACACGGGAACAGGATTGAAAGGATCCATTGCTCTTCCGCAAGAGCGAGTGCGATCCGCACAACAAGACAGACAGAAGGAGTAGCCAGTAGCTACCGCAGCTCTGGCTACACTATAGACAGAATACAGAGAGATCCACCGCCTCTAACGCTAGGGCGAATGCAATCCAAACAGACAGAGCGATTTCCTGTCAGCCGCCGCTGGCGACAGAACAATCGCAACAGAGAGACAGAACAAGGCAAAACAGATATTAACGACCTCACTATGCTAGAAGGAATTCTAGTGCACTCCTAAGGAACGACTCTAAGATAGCAATATTAGCAAACAATTAGCAGAGGGCTGAGACTCCAGGTAAGTTAGCAGGAACAAACCTTCATGACCAGCAGGGAATTCTGGGAAGAAATGGTATTTATACTGCAAGCCATCAAAGGAAGCAGCTAAGCAATTTGCATTACAAGTGGATGCAAATTCCTCACCAGAACAGCAACTCTGCAACTTGCAGAGTGAAGACAGGTCTTTTTTCCAGAGACCTGCAGCACTCAGACCTAAAAAATGGTCAAAAAGCTGTCTACCCGTGCAGACAGCAGAGCAGATCATTACACCTAAAAATTATTTTGAGCAGGAAGACTTGTCGTAGGCCATGGGACCTAGAGGTGGTTCCACGGCAGTCCCAAAAAAATTTCAGCAATACAGTATTGGACTCATTCTGTGGAATCCGTGAGAGGGGCCTTGTAATTGTCACTGATCCATGACTCGTTCATTCTAATGAATGTTAGCATGTCCACATTGTCTGTGGACAGACGGGTCCGGTGGTCGGTGACCACTCCACCTGCAGCACTAAGGCCCGGTTCACATTAGCGGTGGCCGTCCGGAATCGCCGTGCCGGAGCCGGACCGCTTGCAGAACGGACGGAACGGACGCACGGCAATAGCAATGAAAGCCTATGCGTCCGTTCACATGCGTCCGTTTTGCCGGACCGGAGCCGGACCGGATCCGGACCGGATCCGGACTCCGGCGTCCGTTCCAACATGCGCTATTTTTTGGTCCTGCTCCTCCGGCAGCCGTATCCGGGGCGGAGCCGGACTGCACCATCCGGCCAATACAAAGTAATGAGAACCGGAGAGCGCACAACACACTGGCTACAAAAACCGGACGTTCTACCCCACTTCCTATGCATTTTGGATGGGGACCACATGGAGTTCACAGAGTGGGGCAGCAGCGATTTCATGCTGGAGCTCTAGGCAGCAACATGTCTGATATAAGTCTGATAACGAGGAGGCGAACAACAGAGAATTCCCAGGTATACGAAAAATGCCTGGATCCATGGTCCCAACTGCAGTCTCTGTATCCACGGATGGTCTCCACACGTCCACCTGTCTCCAACAATGACCCCAGACCCTTCTGCTGACCTCCCAGACCCCAGGTATTTACAGGTTGTTATCTCCTTAAGAAACCGGATCCGGACCGCAACCGTGTTCACACCGCACGGAAACCGGATGCAAACGGACCGGATCCGGACCGGATCCGGATAGGAACCGTACGGATCAGGTCCGGTCCGGATACGGTGCGGTCCGGACATCCGGTGCGGTTTTGACAAAACCGCAAGTGTGAACGGGGCCTAAATACTCGCTCAGAAAGAATACTGGCGGCGGGGCATGCAAGAACCTCCAGTGCATATTGAGCGAGTTCAGGCCAGGTATCCAATTGTTTGGTTCAATACTGCATGGGTTCATCATTAGTCTCCATATTGTCTGGAGCACTGGCTTACCCCAAGTAATCGTCCACCATACGGGCCACCCGCTGACGGTGGTGGTGATCACTTTCTCCGCTGGTGGTGCTGCTGCTAGAAGGAGTATCTGGCACTGGCTGGTAAAATGCTTTCAGCATACTCAGCAGGTTCACAGATTGGCTACTGGTGCTGCTGCTGGTGCTGGGAGTGGGACCACCAGACCTTTGCTGAGTGTGATTAGTAGACTTGGTAGCTTGGGGCCGGGGTACAGGTGTAGGAAACGCATCCTCTACCCAACGATGAAGGGCATCCCGGATCTGGCTCATCCTGGCGTCTGCTTGGGAGGGGGTTATGAACTGGTGCATTTTCCCCTTTCACCAGGGATCTAAGATGGTGGCCACCCACATGTCGAGCCTTGCTTTTAAAGTTTTAATCCGGGGGTCTTTCTTTAGGCACTGGATCATATGTGCAGCCATGGGGAAGAGATGTCTGCCATGAATCACCTCTTCCTGGCTGACAGAACTGTCGTCAACATCATGATTCAGCTCCGCATCAAAATCTTCTTCCCACCCCTCAGGGCCGGCCCTAGACTTTTTGGCGCCTGAGGCAAATTTAAAAAAAATTGATGACGCCCCCCCCCCCCCGTGGGGGGGGCGCCGAGCTGGAGGGGTAGCTGGCAGGACGGGGGTATTGGGCGTAGCGGCGGGAAGGGGGGTCGGACCCCCCCCCCCCTCCCTCGCCTGGGTCCCCCGTCCTCCGCTCCCCTCCAGCCTTAAATAGGAGCAGCCGCTATGTGTAAGAGGAACGGGCGGGGAGGACACTCCCCTCTTCCCAGCGTGCGCTCCACTGACGTCACTTCCTGCAGCGTTGCAGGAAGTGACGTCAGTGGAGCGCACGCTGGAACGAGGAAGAGGTGAGTCCTCCCCGCCCATTCCTCTTACACATAGCGGCTGCTCCTATTTAAGGCTGGAGGGGAGCGGAGGATGGGGGACCCAGGCGAGGGAGGGGGGGTCCGACCCCCCCTCCCCGCCGCTGGCCCAATACCCCCGTTCTGCCAGCTACCCCTCCAGCTCGGCGGCCGGCTCCCCGCACCCATGGACGGGCGGGTGCCGCCCCTGGAAATTTGCCGCCTGAGGCAAAAGTTTCACCCCGCCTCATGAGCGGGCCGACCCTGCCACCCCTGGACAATGTGCTCTTCCGCTTCCACAAGCTCTGCCTCTTCATCCAGGACTGGAGCATGCCCACTCACTCCTTCACCTGACTGGCCACTGTTAAGTAGGGCTTCCTCCCCCCGTTTGAGAACTTTTTCAAGAGTCTTTTCCATGGTGAAGACAAGAGGGAGCACCTCTGATATACTGCAGTGCTCCTCACTGACCATTTTTGTTCCCTGCTTAAATAGCTTCAACACTTTGCACACCTGTCCAATCAGCTGCCACTGGTCCCCAGTAATGTAGTCCAGTGGCCCTGTTCTGGTGGAAGATGCCTCAGACAGGTATAGCCTGACCGCCATGCGCTGCTCCCACAACCTCTCCAGCATGTGTAGTGTGGAGTTCCACCGCGTCGGACAATCTGAAATAAGCCTGTGCTGCGGCAGGCTATGGTGGCGCTGCAGCAGTTTCATGGCTGCGGTGGTAGTTGCGGAGCGACGGATGTGGGCTGACACTTTTCGTGCTGAGGCCACAGCGTCCTTCAACCCTTGGAAAGTTTGTAGAAATTTCTGGACTAAAAGGTTGAAGACGTGGGCCAAGCAAGGTAAGTGGGTATAGCCACCTAGCGAAATGGCGGACAATGTTGGCACCGTTATTACTCAGACACCACTACACCTGTGTCAAGTCTTTGTGGGGTCAGCCACTGCCGAATCTGACCCTGTAAGGCTGCAAGGATTATAGATCTGGTTTGCCTGTTCTCCATGGATTCCATTTTCAGCACTGCTTGGCATCGATGGTGCTGCAGACCAGTGTAGGAGTGGGACCACTTGCTGCCTTGGACAGAACAGGTAGCAGAGGGAAGTGGAACAGGCCTTCCCTTCAACCCAGGTGGCGGCACCACCAGTTGAGATGCCCCAGATCTTGCACCCTCCTTAGCAGCACCATGGAGGGTGACCCAATGGGCGGTAAAAGTCAGATACTTTCCCTGCCCATGCCTGCTGCTCCAGCCATCCATAGTGAAGTGCACCTTGCCACCGACAGCGTGATCCATGGACCAGCCGACACACTCCACAATGTGCTGGTGCAGGGCAGGGATAGCATTCCTGGCAAAATAATGGTGGCTGGGGATCCGCCATTGTGGAGCAACACTCTTCATCAGTCTGTGGAAGGAGGCACACTCCACAAACTGGTAGGGAAGCAGCTGTTGGCCCAACAGCCTTGCCAGGAGCGCATTATTTTTAACCACAAACGGATCAGTTGCATGGAGCATCCGCTTCCTCTGCAACATTTCTCGCACAGAGGCCTGACACTGGAACACTGGTGATTCAACCAACAAGGATGATGAGGAAGTGCTTGCCGGCGAGGTCGGCAGTCCTCTACCAGTCTGGCATGCAGAGGACTTTGAAATCGAATGGGACTGAAGAGCAGGTTGGATAGGGACAGGACTCGGATGACTAGGAAAAAAAGAGGAGAGGCCTGTTGGTGCTGCTTTTACTCCACCCATCTTATTGTAATTTTTTACAACTTCAAAGTCCCGTTTGTGGTTGTTGCGCAGATGGCTTAGCAGCCCTGAAATGCCATACCCGGTGCCCGATTTGCCTCTGCTCACTGTTTTACAACACACACAACAGACTGCCCTGGATTCATCCTCTTCCGCATCAATAAAATACTTCCATGCAGGGGACATGCGTGCACATTTAGCAGTGGTGCGACCTGTTCTAGCACCTTGTTGCTCGGCATTGGACTGGTGGCGAGTACTGACAGACGGGGAAGCAATCTGCTATCCAACCGTCTGCTCTGTTTGTACAGGCTGCTCACGCCTGCTACTGCCTAAATGAACAGGTGGCAAATACGTTTTATCACCCACCTCATCATCATCACCAAAAATATCATCCAGTGCAATAAGTGAGTCTTCTGGACCCTCCACCTGGCCACCAAACACCTCTGTAGTTGTGTGGTGGTGTTGGTGATGTTGATTGGTGACACTGGATGAAGAAAACACAGTGGCCATTTCTGCCACCACAGAACTCACCAATGCTTGGGAGCTTGGTCCCATGGTCTCCTCTAATACGTCATGCCAAACATTCTGCACATCTCTCTCAGTCTCAGCGATGGTGTGTTGTACTTCTGGAGCGGACTACTGGGAGGAAACAAGCTCGTCATCATCAACAGAAGCAGCTGCGGACGGGTTCTGGTCATGAGGAACCTGGCGGCCACTGCTGGTGGCGCTACTGCAACTAGCTTCAAGTTCTTCCTGGGTAGAGGGTTCTGAATCCTGATGTAAATAATCCACAACTGTCTTCGCCTCCTGCTGTGACAGAATTTTCCTGCGTGCTGCTGAGCCTGCTGCGTGTTAGTTATGTATTAGAGAAGACACTAGAAGCTTGTGATGAGGCAGAACTTGGTTTACTTGGCTGGATTAAGTTGCAAGCATACAGAGCATTTCAGTAAACTGTAACAGCAGACATCTTAGTTGTGAAGAGAGAGGAAGAGATAAAGAAAACAAGTTTTCAGACAGACACACATAATACCTGTTAACCTTAGTATTTGCTACAGTGCCATCTACTGGTCTAGTGGTGTTAATACTCAGTACTATATAAAGTACATCCAGTTGTATCTCCAACACTGCAAACACAGGGAAGACATTTCTGACCTGCTGCTGCTGCCACCCTCATCCTGATCACATACTTGACGTGAACGTCCCTGACTCCATGTCCCTGCAGGAGTGGCAGGAATTTTCTGCTGCCCTCGCTCCATTTTTTGGGGGCCGCAAACTTTATTGGGGAAGGGGTACGTAATACGTACTTATGAGCAGAACAGATCACAAAATAAGGGGGTAAAATAAAGAAAATAAATACAAAACACAAAATAAAGAAAACAAAAAAAAATTAATAAAAACAAAAAATAAATCACTACACTCCCTCAACTAATCAATCACTAATCAAACAAATCACTAATCACACAGCTAACCCACTATCTCTCTGTAAAACACTAAGCCTGCGGCCTGGCTGGCTCTGCAGCAAGCAACTACTAACACACTGCACTACAATCTCTCTACTAATATAGCTGACACTCTAACGCTCTCTCTCACAGTCACAGAATCTTTAAAAAGACTTTTGATTTATATACAGTCTTGAAAAAGACTTTTGTTTTATGTTAAAACAACTGCGTCTGTCTCTCCTCTCTCCACACTAGACTGAAACCCACAAGCTTCCTGGCTGCACGTCTCTCTATTATATACAAAATGTGTGGGATAGCTGCTGATAGGTAGTTAGGCCCGGTTCACATTGGCGGTCGCCGTCCGGAATCGCCGTGCCGGAGCCGGACCGCATGCAGAACGGACGGAACGGACGCACGGCATAGCAATGAAAGTCTATGCGTCCGTTCACATGCGTCCGTTTCGTCCGGACCGGATCCGGACTCCGGCATAAGACCCAACATGCGCTATTTTTTGATCCGGCTCCTCCGGCAGCCGTATCCGGGGCGGAGCCGGACTGCACCATCCGGCCAATACAAACCAATGAGAACCGGAGAGCGCACAACACACTGGCTAAAAATCCGGATGTTCTACCCCACTTCCTGTGCGTATTGTAGCGGCGATTTTGGATGGGGACACATGGGCAAGCATTTTGGAGTGGAGCAGCAGTGACTTTAAACGTGCTGGAGATGTTGGCAGTATGTCGGAGGTGGAGGTGAGTGCTAAACAGCGGAGGGCCTGATTCCACAGGTCCACCTTCTGCTGACCTCCCAGACCCCAACATTTTTATTTTATTTCTACTATCTTTTGCCAAACGGATCCGGATCGCATCCTGATGTACACCTGATGCAACCTGACCGGATCGGATCCGGATCAGAACCGTACGGTTCCAATCCGGATCTGGTCCGGATCCGGTCAGGTCATCCGGTCCGTTTGGCAGAGAACCGCAAGTGTGAACCGGCCCTTAGGGAGCTGGTTGCTAATGTAGGATTGGTTGATTCTCATTAAGACTTGGTGCAGAAATTCTGTTTTCCAGGCAGAAATACACTTAGAAGCTTCTCCCTTGTGATTGGCTAATTTAAAATTTGCATTCCAGCGGAATTCCGCATTTTTCCGCGGAATTCCGTTTAAGCGCTATAGCAATTCCGGCCAGAATGGCGGAATTTAGAATTCCGCGGAATCCAGCGACCATCCCTAGTCAGATGTGCTCCTTTTCCCCCTACAGTCAGATGTGCCACTTTCCCCCTCCCCCTATAGTCAGATGTGCCCCCTCCCCCCCCCTCCCTGTATAGTCAGATGTGCCCCCCTTCCCCCTATAGTCAGATGTGCCACTTTCCCCCTCCTCATATAGTCAGATGTGCCCCCTCCCCCCCCTCCCTGTATAGTCAGATGTGCCCCCCTTCCCCCTATAGTCAGATGTGCCCCCTTTCACTCTAATGCACGCACTCTGCAGGGGAAGGGGGGACTCTAGGCGTACTGGGTGAAGGAGTGTGAGCGGAGCATATAAGAAGAGATTCAGCAGCTTCCGACATTCCTGTGCTGGCAGCTCTCTTCTGCAGCACCCCCGGCGTCCTCTTCCTGGTTACAGCGGCACCATATGACAGCACATACAGTCTCTTGTCATGTGCGTGCTGAGTACGTACTGTCACATGCCATTGCTGTAACCATGGAGAGGATGACGGGGGCGCTGCAGAAGAGAGCTGTCAGCGCAGGAATGTCGGAAGCCACGGAGTTTCTTCCTGTACCCACTCTGCCCCGGAGGCATGGAGAAGGAGGGAGAGAAGGGGAATTGTGCCTACCTTGCCTGGTGCCCCTTAGACTGTGACTGGGGCCCCAAGCAAGCGCTTCAGGTGCCTGGTCGGTAATCTGGCCCTCTTTGGGGTCCATATCGATAGTGCTTGGACCCCATGTAAAAATGGAATCGGGGCCCCAAGCTCCTTAGTAACACCACTACCCCCCAGTATATGAAGCCAGATGCCCCCCCCCCCCCCCTTATAGTGCCCGCTATTTGTAGCCACTGTTTGCATAGTGGGCAGCACCGGTTCCAGCTATATTATTGGTGTGTTACTTCATTATTGCAACCTTATCTGGATATAGAGATTGATCATATCATTACAATTGTGAGATACATACTGTACTTTTCTGAATACAGAAAAGATGTTTTCTTCCATCTAGATTTATATGGAAAAAAACAGGGAAAACAAATATACTAAACCTGGAGCATCCATGGTCCAGGAGCATCTTGTAGATGTCCTCCCCTCAAGTATTGTGCCCCCCTTGTGCCTCATATGTCCTACTGTGTTCCCTATGTGCCCCCTCCTGTCTCCCTTGTCTCCTCTCCTCTGTCTCCCCTTGTCCTCCTTCACTCCCCCCATGTTCCCCCTTCCCCCTCCTCCTCCAACCCACTTGAGAAAGGGAAGCAGGTGGTTTATGCACTCAGGTTGGGCGCCCCTATAGGACACTAGTGCTATACTACAGTACGCACCCTGTGCAAGGGTAATTTGGATTTTTCCGCGGACCCTGAATTACTACTCCCTCTGAGTTGCTATGATTCGGAGAGGGAATAAGATCTAACGCCGCTGGGAATTTGAACGGCAGCAGGGTGAGTTGTCATTCGGCTCACTCTGAGCCCAGCTCATCAGTGGCATACTAATATGTACGCAGTGTTAGTACATCTCACCTAACCCATCAGAGCCCACGATGACCAGAGACCTATCGTAACTCTCACTGTTCCCCTAGTGCCGGCTCCTGCTAATCGCGTCATCAGCAGAAGCCTGCACTAGGGGAGCAGCGAGGGAGAGGTATCTGATCGCAATGGGCTCCCATGGATTAGGTATGACGCGCTGCCACTGCTTTCATCTATGCAAAACACAAAAGAAGCAATTGCTCACTCCCAGCAATCTGCCATTTTATATTGGTCCTCCGACAGCCTGTCAGCCAATCAAGTGTAATAGTATCTACCCGTGTCTGTAGTACCAAAACTAGGTGGAGTTGCATTAGAACATGAACTTATGCAGCTCCTGCTAGATTTGGTCCTACAGACTGGAGGTCCACTTTAAGACACGCCCAGCCTCAGCTGCTGCCTGTTAACATTTGCACATTCATAAGCTTTCATCTGGCTTCTGGCAAGCCTCTTCTGACTCGGGTGCAGTGAAAAATGGCGTGGGATAAATGAGGGTGCACGGAGACGCCGATAAAGTTATTTAAAACGCTATTTACCGTTTTAATCAAACTACGCTGCAGCTTACCCCTCCTGCTTCTATTGAAGCCCCGCCATAGCACCGGCAGACTTTTCTGGTTGGCCGGCTCAGCAAGTGCCTGCAGCCGCGATGATTGCAGAGGCAGCGCTGTGCGCTGATAGCCCCATAGTTCCGGAGCTGTGACCGCTCCTCTGCCCGACCAAAAATCATGGAGCACAGTGCAAGCTGGTCAGGCAGAGGAGCGGTAACAGCTCCGGAACTGTGGGGCTATCAGCGCACAGTCCTGCCTCTGCAATCATCGCCGCTGCAGGCACTTGCCTGAGCCGATCATCCTGCAAAGTCTGCCGGTGCTATGGCGGGGCTTCAATAGAAGCAGGAGGGGTAGCTGCAGCGCGGTTTGATTACAACGCTAAATAGCATTTTAAATAACCTGCGCCAATTTTGAACAGTAAAAACGCTAAATAGCGTTTTATAATGTAACTGAATGTGGTGCCATTATTGTACTGGCTATGCTGTGCGTCATAATTATCTGCTCCGCTGCCTCCATTCCAAGTCCAGCACCCTCCATTCCATAGCATGGCATTTGGATGTCAAGTCACTTTAGACATTTAGGGTTGAAATCAGTTCAGTTTAGTTGAGTCCTTTTTCAAAAGTGGCCACAGAGAACCAGTGGCGGACACAGCGAGCAGTGGGCCCCTGTGCAAAATATCAATTGTGGGCAAAAAGTGGGCGTGGCTATAACCTGCGGCGGCAAAAAATGGGTGTGGATAGAACCTGCGGCGCGTAGCGCTGCGGCAAAAAATGGGCGTGGCAATGGCCGGATAAGGGCGGAGCTAACTGTAATTTAAAGTGATCCCGGGCTGAGAGTGATATGGAGGTTGCCATATTTATTTCCTTTTAAACAATACTAGTTGCCTGGCGGCCCTGCTGATCTATTTGGCTGCAGTAATAAACTGAATTACACCAGCAACAAGCATGCACCTTAATCTTCTCAGTTCTGACAATATTGTCAGAAACCCCTGACCTGCTGCATGCTTGTTCAGGGTCTATGGTAGAAAGAATAAGAGGCAGAGGACCAGAACGGCAACCAGGCAACTGGTATTGCTTAAAAGGAGAGAAATATGGCAGCCTCAATATTATTCTCACCTCAGGTTCCCTTGAAAAGTGCAACGCAAAGACAGTGGGCCCAAGTTTTGGTGACCCTTTCCCCAGAAAATTCACATAATTGTGCAGGTTTTCTCAAGAAAATACACATAATGTGAGCAGATTTGCCCAGAAAATACATTCAATCATGTCGGCAGATTTGCCCAGAAAATACGTGCAATCATGTCGGCAGATATGCCCAGAAAATACGTGCAATGATGTCGGCAGATATGCCCAGAAAATACGTGCAATGATGTCGGCAGATTTGCCCAGAAAATACGTGCAATCATGTCGGCAGATATGCCCAGAAAATACGTGCAATGATGTCGGCAGATATGCCCAGAAAATACGTGCAATCATGTCGGCAGATATGCCCAGAAAATACGTGCAATCATGTCGGCAGATATGCCCAGAAAATACGTGCAATCATGTCAGCAGATATGCCCAGAAAATACGTGCAATCATGTAGGCAGATATGCCCAGAAAATACGTGCAATCATGTCGGCAGATATGCCCAGAAAATACGTGCAATCATGTCAGCAGATATGCCCAGAAAATACGTGCAATGATGTCGGCAGATATGCCCAGAAAATACGTGCAATGATGTCGGCAGATATGCCCAGAAAATACGTGCAATCATGTCAGCAGATATGCCCAGAAAATACGTGCAATGATGTCGGCAGATATGCCCAGAAAATACGTGCAATGATGTCGGCAGATATGCCCAGAAAATACGTGCAATGATGTCGGCAGATATGCCCAGAAAATACGTGCAATGATGTCGGCAGATATGCCCAGAAAATACGTGCAATCATGTCAGCAGATATGCCCAGAAAATACGTGCAATGATGTCGGCAGATATGCCCAGAAAATACGTGCAATCATGTCAGCAGATATGCCCAGAAAACACATGCAATCATGTAGCAAATTTGCCCAGAACATACATGCAATCATGTGGCAGACCTGCCCAGAACATACACGCAATCATGTGGCAGACCTGCCCAGAACATACACCTGCTAAAATAAATAATAAAAAAAAACATTTACTCACCTGCAGCAGCAGACCTCCTGTCCCAGCCTCCATCTGGCGCGCAGCTCCCATGGGTGGTTGGGTGGATAGGTAGCCTGGTGGGTGAGTGGGTAGGTAGCCTTGTGGGTAGGTAGGTAGGCAGCCGGGTGGGTAGGTAGGTAGCCCTTAGCTGGGTGGGTAGGTAGCCTGGTGGGTGGCTGGGTAGGCGGTTGGGTAGGTAGCCTGGTGGGTGGGTAGGTGGGTGGGTAGGTAGCTGGGTGGGTGGGTAGGTAGGTAGCTTGGTGGGTCTTTAGGTAGGTAGCCTGGTGGGTTGGTAGGTAGCCGGTAGAGTTGGGCCGAATCTCCGATTTTAGGTTCGCGAACCCTGTTCGCGAACTTCCGCGAAAGGTTCGGTTCGCGAAAAAGTTCGCGAACCGCAATAGACTTCAATGGGGAGGCGAACTTTCAAAGTTTTAAAAAATTCTATCAACTGGAAAAATGATAGAAAACATGTTTCAAAAGCTCTAATACCTGGAGCCACACCTAATTGAGTGAAATACACATCACTGCTGGAGGACCCGCCCACCCTCCCTCCAGCAAGGTCCTTTATACCATTTGCCTACCTACACTAATTAGTTATGGGACAGCTGCTACACACTCTGCTAGGGAGATTTTAATTACCCTCCTCCCTCCACCCCTCCTACCCCTCCTACCTATTCCCTCCTCCCGGAGGGAGGAGGGTCTCTTCTGCCAGGGAATTATACTATTTTAAAAACCAGTATACATCATACCATAGCTGGGAATACATACATGAGTATACATCATACCATAGCTGGGGATACATACATGAGTATACATCATACCATAGCTGGGAATCGAACCCAGATCTCACTGTGTGGTGGGCACGTCACCCTAAGCACTGTACCACTACAGAAGTAAGTGAAGCTAGCCTAAAATTTAACATTTATGCTCAATGCAATAGAACCATTAGGTTGCTTAAAGGAGAACTGTAGTGAGAGGTATATGGAGGCTGCCATATTGATTTCCTTTTAAGCTATACCAGTTGCCTGGCAGCCCTGCTGATCTATTTGGCTGCAGTAGTGTGAATCACACCAGAAACAAGTATGCAGCTAATCTTGTCAGATCTTACAAAAGGGAGGGAGGTGGGAGGAGGGAGGTGGGAGGTGGGAGGTGGGCGGAGGGAGGAGGGAGGTGGGAGGTGGGAGGAGGGAGGAGGGAGGTGGGAGGTGGGAGGTGGGAGGAGGGAGGAGGGAGGAGGGAGGTGGGAGGAGGGAGGTGGGAGGAGGGAGGAGGGAGGTAGGAGGTGGGAGGAGGGAGGAGGGAGGAGGGAGGAGGGAGGTGGGAGGAGGGTGGTGGGAGGTGGGAGGAGGGAGGTGGGAGGAGGGAGGAGGGAGGTGGGAGGAGGGAGGTGGGAGGAGGGAGGAGGCCAATTAAAATCTCCCTAGCAGAGTGTGTAGCAGCTGTCCCATAACTAATTAGTGTAGGCAGACAACTGAGTCAAATGGTATAAAGGACCTAGCTTGAAGGGAGGGTGGGCAGGTTCTCTAGCACTGAAAGCAGTGTGTTTGACAATAACATGTCTGCTGACAGTGAAATGGAGGGTAAAAATTTTGCTTTATGGAGCGAACCGGGCGAAGCGAACTTCCGCAAACGTTCGCCTGCGGCACCCGCACGCGAACCACCAAAGTTCGCGCGAACCCCGTTCGCCGGCGAACCGTTCGGCCAAACTCTAGTAGCCGGGTGGGTAGGTAGCCGGGTGGGTGGGTAGGTAGGTAGCCGAGTGGGTGGTTAGGTAGCTAGGTGGGTGGTTAGGTAGCCGGGTAGGTAGCCAGGTGGGTGGTTAGGTAGCCGGGTGGGTGGTTAGGTAGCCGGGTAGGTAGCCGGGTGGGTGGTTAGGTAGCCGGGTGGGTGGTTAGTCGGGTGGGTGGTTAGGTAGCCGGGTGGGTGGGTAGCCAGGTGGGTAGGTAGCCGGGTGGGTGGTTAGGTAGCCGGGTGGGTGGTTAGGTAGCCGGGTGGGTGTGTAGGTATCCGGGTGGGTAGGTAGCCGGGTGGGTGGTTACGTAGCCGGGTAGGTAGCCGGCAGGGTGGTTAGGTAGCCAGGTGGGTGGTTAGGTAGCCGGGTGGGTGGTTAGGTAGCCGGGTAGGTAGCCGGGTGGGTGGGTAGTCGGGTGGGTGGTTAGGTAGCTGGTTAGGTAGCCGGGTGGGTGGGTGGTTAGGTAGCCGGGTGGGTGGTTAGGTAGCCGGGTAGGTAGCCGGGTGGGTGGTTAGGTAGCCGGGTGGGTGGTTAGTCGGTGGGTGGTTAGGTAGCCGGTTAGGTAGCCGGGTGGGTGGGTAGCCAGGTTGGTAGGTAGCCGGGTGGGTGGTTAGGTAGCCGGGTGGGTGGTTAGGTAGCCGGGTGGGTGGTTAGGTAGCCGGGTGGGTGTGTAGGTATCAGAGTGGGTAGGTAGCCGGGTGGGTGGTTACGTAGCCGGGTAGGTAGCCGGCAGGGTGGTTAGGTAGCCGGGTGGGTGGTTAGGTAGCGGGGTAGGTAGCCGGGTGGGTAAGGTAGCCGGGTGGGTGGGTAAGGTAGCCGGGTGGGTAGCTATCCGGGTGGGGGGCCCGACTCCTATCCTCCCTCCCTCACCTCGGGGGGCCCCCCTCCCGGTATGCGCGGCGGCCGGCGGGAGAGCAGAAAATACAGGAAGTCTCCGGGGCTGCAGCAGACGCTAGAGGCAGCTGCCGCTTGGTCTCCCGTGTCTCCAACTTTGTATACTGCTCGCTACTTCCTGGTTTAGTAGCGAGCAGTATACAGAGTTGAAGACAGGGGAGACCAAGCGGCAGCTGCCTCTAGCGTCTGCTGCAGCCCCGGCCGGAGACTTCCTGTATTTTCCGCTCTCCCGCCGCATGAGGGGGGGGGGGGGGGGGCGAGGTGAGGTAAAGGTGAGGTAAAATTAAAAAAAAAAAAAAACAGCAATACTTAATGGGCCCCTGAAGCAGCGGAACTTCAGGGCCCCTCGTGCGGCGGCACGGCCTGCACGGCCGTATGTCCGCCACTGCAGAGAACCCATTGGGGACCTGCTCTGTTCCCTGATGCAAAACTCCCAGCATTCCTCCTCATTGGGGGGGAGGGGGGAATGCAAAACTCGAACTGGGACCTATAGCTACTCCACTGCCTCCTCATCTTCTCTGAAAAGACGCTTAGCTCCCTGCATTTCACCATGTGGTCAGGATGTAAAATCATCTCCGAACTTTCACTTGGAGGGATTTCATTCCACAAGAGGGAGACACAGGCCACATATTCTTCTTCTAATCCGCTTCTCTACTATTCAGTTCTTCATTCTGTTGCTGAAGGCCAGAGGTTTGAGCCCTGCCTGCCTGCTTGAGGTCAGCCACACTGCCAGATAGGCAGACAGACAGAATGAGCAACAGTGTTAAACAACTTATGATATAAGTAGTTCTATTAATTCTCCGTACATTAGTAGTAAAGAAAATGGTCTCATTTTTATTTTCAGTTATACTGCTTTTTTTTTTTTTTATAACATTGCATCATTCTCTAATATTTGCAGCTTACACACTACATTTAGCATGTTAAATGATTTCGCAGAGCTAATGACCTTTTCAACTTTCAACTTTCCTCTGTAGTAAAACCTTAAACAAGATACAGTGAGAGACCGTCGAGATAAAAGCTTCAGAGGACAGTGCTCAAGTCGCAGAGCTCAGAGAAGCTCTTTTGCATAGATAACAACTGAAGTTTCTTAACTCTTCGGATACTGGAAACAATATGAGACTCATATCTGTGCTGCTAATGTTCTCTTTCTTAGCTGTACTCATGGATGCTCATCCGGATTCCGGATTCCGGATACCCGAACTACCCGGATTATCCAAACTTTTTCCAATATCCGACCTCGCATCCGGATTCCGGATAGCTGGGTAAATCCGGTATGCACTATCCGAGTTATTTCGTATACCTATTTGGAATCCGGAATCTGATCGGATACTTAATTCGGGTATCTGAATCCGGATAGTGTAACCATGGAAATGATGTCCATGACGTCACTGAGCCAATCAGAGGGCTCCCAGCCTAAGCCCTGGCAACCAAGCCCAGAGAGGAACCCTGGTTAGCCCCTCCTGTATAAAAGGCGGGTGCCATGATAAGAAATCTCGTTCTTGCTTGTGACTGCTGCTCACTGAGAGACATCTCCAGTGCTGTTGGCTAAGCAAGTGCTGTATTACAGTTAAAAACCTAACATTTTGAGTGTGCTAAACGCTGTAATTGTTTGATTTCAGTCAGTGACAGTCAGACTCTGTGCTGCAGCAGCTGCTATAGGTTCTGTGTGTGTGCAGGCCAGGGCTGCTGCTGCTGGCCTGCTATTAGCCTTAGCTACAGTATAGGTTTGGGAATAGGATTACTGTGTTATTGTGTAGTTAGTACTGCAGTGCTAGTTCGTTGTTAGAATAGTACTGTGTTAGCTTACTTCAGATTACTGCAGTGCTGCTGTGCTGAGCAGTGTCAGTGTGACAAATAGACAGTTAGTGTGCACTGTCTTCTACTCTGCTGTCTGTCACTCCATGCTGATTTTCTATAAAGTCCAACCCCAATTTTAATAAAGTACAAGTACCCCACATCATCTGGTGGTGACATCATCACATATAAGTTGTACTGTGTCTGCTGGCACTGGCAGCTGGGGAGGGGCAGCAAGGCCAAGAGGAGAGGAAGCAACATTGTCGCCACAGTCAGCAGTTCTGCCAGCTGTTAGGGGGAGTCACGCTGCAGAGGCGCAGCAGCGTGTAGCGGCAATTTTCCAGCAGGGTTAGTGGCGCAAATTGGAGGAGAAAGACGCAGAGCCTGTGATGCAGCTGATGGTGGATGAGCAGGCCACCACCAGCTCTACAACAGAGACTTCCACCCCCACCAGCACTCCTGTTCACAGGAGCAGCAGCAGCTGCCCAGCAGGGCCTGGGGACTTGTCGGTCATCATGCCGACCCCAGCGGGCAGCCAGTCCTCAGTTTCAGTCTCCTCTGCTCCCTCCTCCACTTCCCGTGCAAGCAAGAAATGCCACCAGACCCTTTTAAGCGAGTCCTTCCTTGTCAGGGCTCAGCCTCCCGGCAGCCACTGCATCCACCAGCTGAACGGCCTGCTTGCACGGGCCATGTCCTCCCAGCTCCTCCCATAGTCGTTCGTGCAGGAGGGGCGACAGATGCGTGTGCTCCTGCAGTGTGCAGCGCCAGATTGGCCAATCCCCAGCCGGAAGTACTCACACCACTATCAATAGCTGCATCTACCTCCTCCACCTCCTGCTGCTGCTGTCTGTGTTACCCACCGGCCGCCAGGGTCCACACACAACTATATCTTCTGCTGCCAGTCTGCCACTGCATCTTCCAACTCCTCCTGCTGTGTCTGTCTGTGTTACCACCGCCAGCCGCCACGGTCCACACACAACTATATCTTCTGCTGCCAGTCTGCCACTGCCACCAGCTGTTACGCCACCCACCGGCTGCCAGGGTCCACACACAACTATATCTTCTGCTGCCAGTCTGCCACTGCATCTTCCCACTCCTCCTGCTGTGTCTGTCTGTGTTACCCACCGCCAGCCGCCACGGTCCACCCTTCTGCTGCCAGTCTGCCACTGCATCTTCCCACTCCTCCTGTTGTGTCTGTCTGTGTTACCACCGCCAGCCGCCACGGTCCACACAGAAAAAATATTCTGCTTTCATTTTTTTGAGATATCTGGGCTAAAAACTGTGATGTCCCAGTTGTGTACTGGACACAGTGTGGGCTTCACGATTGCTGTCTGCAACCTCCTGATGTTAAATTACAGCCTTTTTATTATTATTATTATTATTATTATTATTATTATACCTCCCCACATAAATAATTTCTGTTTTTCTATAAAAAAAAAAAACATGGTCAGGGCCGCACAAAATCACATCAACACGACCTCACACACACCTGCCAGGTGGCCTTCCTCTGGGTCTGGCTCTACCTCTTCCTCTACCTGTTTTGTCCATTTTGTCCAAAGCGGGGGGGGATGAAGTGAAAGGTATGCACTGATTTGACTAATACAATGTGCAGTCACACAGGTGCAGCAGTTAACAGGTGTGCACAGAGTGGTATATCACACTGCGTGCACTTACGTAGGTAGGTGGGTACACTTAACACAACAGTCAGGTATATGCTGTGATGAGGTGGTTTCACTGAACACAACAGTCAGGTATAAATGAATGATGGCGCTGAGTGAGGACGCCACGGCCACAGGGCTCCGGTCTTTTTTTCCCCCCTTCCCCTAACTCCCCCTCTGGCGACCTCCCGACCACCCCCACCCACCTGGGGATGATGCAGGGGCCACGAAGGTGCCTCGCAGGCTGCTGGAGGATCGGGAGGTAGCGTGCTGCGGGGTGAGGATCGCTTGCCCGGGGAATCACTGCTGCCAGGGGAGCCGGGACGCCGCTCTGGAGCCAGGAGATGCCGCACGCACCACGCAGCGTCGCACCACGCCGCCTCCACGCTGCATACGTTCCGCCTCTCCTGCCGGGGACTACATGGAGAGGGGCAGCGGCGGCTCCACACTGCCCTTGGTCACTCTTGAATGTCGGGGGCTGCCGCCTGGGAAGAAGCCGCCTCGTGCTCCCGCCGCCACCACGTGCTCCCGCCGCCACCATCAGCCGACCAGGGCCGCCGCCGGAGACCTCCCCCAGAGACCTCCCCATCACCGGACAGACCCGTAGGACGTCTGCAGCCCAGGACTGCTGGGGTTGCCGGTCCCCCTCCACCTCGGGTCGCCCGGGGGCCTGGGGACCACTCCAGCAAGGGCACATGGGACACCCTCCATGTGCAGAGGAGGCCTGACTGCAGCGGCTCCCCAAGTCACCAGGAGAACGACCACGCTGCCACAGTGTAAATGGAGGGCCTGTTGCTGCTCCTCGCAGCCACAGAGAAGGTATGCTGCCCCTGGCCTGTCCACCTCTGCTGCCTAGCCAGGGTGCCCTCACCCCCCCCCCCCCCGGCCCTATGTCCACCAATGCTGCCCAGCCGAGGTGCCCCCCGGCCTCATGTCCACCACTGCTGCCCAGCCTGGGTGGCCCCAGGCCCCACGTCCACCACTGCTGCCCAGCAAAGGTGCCCCCTGGCACCACAGGGCCCCACTATGTCTGCACCCTCATCAAACAGCTATGTGGACTAAATTAGGAGCGATTCTCCTTGAGCAACCTTGCTCAAATGATCCCTGCTGTCCGCCTCCATCATGATCCCCCCCAGCATCCTCTCTACTTTTCGTAGACAATCGGTAGCACCTGTCTAGTTGGGAGCGCGTCACTGTGTAGCATCTAGTGCCAAAAATGGCAGCGCTCATATCAGCTCTCAGGCTGCTCCTCCAGTCCCACTCTTTTTCTGTTCCTGCTATCAGCGTATGCAGAGCTGGGACAAGGTCCTCCAGCACCCAAGGCTGAGACACCAAAGTGTACCCCTCCATCCCTGCCACCCCAGCTGTCACACACTGATTGCTATTAGACTAAGAGGGCCATAGGGCCCACAACCTTCCCAACACCTTAATATGTAGTTATCTGGCTTGGAGTCACTGCCATGTATCCCCTTTTCATATTTCTTTCTGCTTCAAACACACTTAGGAATGACAGCTGAATGAATTGTGCGCCCCCTCCTACACTGCGCCCTGAGGCTGGAGCCTCTCCAGCCTATGCCTCGGCCCGGCCCTGAGTGTATGTCTTGCTATGTTTGTATTACACTAATTGTACGTGTATGCTGTAATTGCTCTGTGTGTATTATGTTAACTGTACGTGTATGCTGTAATGCTCTCTGTTTTTGCTTTGATTTTGCTTTTGTTTATACGTATGTACCATGCTTAACTGTATACGATTCTCTGCTTAAATGTACGCACAAACTGTAATGTTGTCCTATGTATGCTTGTCCCACGTCTACGTATGTACCATGCTTAACCGTGCTTTTTTCTTGTTTTTCACCAACGACCCTGTATGCGCCAAAACCAATTCCGGGTACAATCCACCGTTGTACTTGGCGAAATAAATTCTGATTCTGATTCTGATGCTGTGATGAGGTGGTTTCACTGAACACAACAGTCAGGTATATGCTGTGATGAGGTGGTTTCACTGAACACAACAGTCAGGTATATGCTGTGATGAGGTGGTTTCACTGAACACAACAGTCAGGTATATGCTGTGATGAATTGGTTTTACTGAACACAACTAGTGTTGATCGAACATCCAGATATTTGGGTTCAGTTCGGTTCGGCCGAACATGGTCCAGATATTCGGTATATTCGTGCCGAATCCCGAACATAATGGAAGTTAATAAGGACCCGAATATTCCTGCTTTGCAGGCCAGAAAACCACACAAAAAAATGAGGGAAACTTCTGCAAAATGGCTTGGAAATGGGTGGGGGGGGGGGGGGGCAAATGAGATCTTGAAAAGCTGTCGTAGTACCAATGGGACCAGCAACGCTAACCCAGCACACAGGATGGAAGAGGAGGTACAGGAGAGCAAGGCCACGCTTTGTGACACAACCCAGGCCTGACCTGAGGACAAAATGCATGCGTAAAGCAATGCATTTTGTCGCCATGCAGTGATATATATATAATAGAAATGAGATATTGCTGAAAATGGGACCAGCAACGCTAACCCAGCACACAGGATGGAAGAGGAGGTACAGGAGAGCAAGGCCACGCTTTGAGGCACAACCCAGGCCTGGTATGAGGACAAAATGCATGCTTAAAGCAATGCATTTTGTCGCCATGCATCGATATACAGTGGGTTGCAAAAGTATTCGGCCCCCTTGAAGTTTTCCACATTTTGTCACATTACTGCCACAAACATGCATCAATTTTATTGGAATTCCACGTGAAAGACCAATACAAAGTGGTGTAAACGTGAGAAGTGAATCGAAAATCATACATCATTCCAAACATTTTTTACAAATCAATAACTGCAAAGTGGGGTGTGCGTAATTATTCGGCCCCCTGAGTCAATACTTTGTAGAACCACCTTTTGCTGCAATTACAGCTGCCAGTCTTTTAGGACAGTGTTCCCCAACCCTGTCCTCAAGGCCCACCAACAGTGCATGTTTTGTAGAAATCCACAGAGGTAGATCATCAGCTCTGCTGAGACACTAATTACCTCACCTGTGCATGTTTGTGGTTTTCTGCAAAACATGTACTGTTGGTGGGCCTTGAGGACAGGGTTGGGGAACTCTGTTTTAGGGTATGTCTCTACCAGCTTTGCACATCTAGAGACTGAAATCCTTGCCCATTCTTCTTTGCAAAACAGCTCCAGCTCAGTCAGATTAGATGGACAGCGTTTGTGAACAGCAGTTTTCAGATCTTGCCACCGATTCTTGATTGGATTTAGATCTGGACTTTGACTGGGCCATTCTAACACATAGATATGTTTTGTTTTAAACCATTCAATTGTTGCCCTGGCTTTATGTTTAGGGTCATTGTCCTGCTGGAAGGTGAACTTCCACCCCAGTCTCAAGTCTTTTGTAGTCTCCAAGAGGTTTTCTTCCAAGTTTGCCCTGTATTTGGCTCCATCCATCTTTCCATCAACTCTGACTAGCTTCTCTTTCCCTGCTGAAGAGATGCACCCCCCGAGCATGATGCTGCCACCACCATATTTGACACTGGGGATGGTGTGTCAGAGTGATGTGCAGTATTAGTTTTCTGCCACACATAGCGTTTTGCATTTTGGCCAAAAAGTTCCATTTTGGTCTCATCTGACCAGAGCACCTTCTTCCACATGGTTGCTGTGTCCCCCACATGGCTTGTGGCAAACTGCAAACGGGACTTCTTATGCTTTCTGTTGACAATGCCTTTGTTCTTGCCACTCTTCCATAAAGGCCAACTTTGTGCAGTGCATGACTAATAGTTGTCCTATGGACAGAGTCTCCCACCTGAGCTGTAGATCTCTGCAGCTCGTCCAGAGTCACCATGGGCCTCTTGACTGCATTTCTGATTAGTGTTCTCCTTGTTCGGCCTGTGAGTTTAGGTGGATGGCCTTGTCTTGGTAGGTTTACAGTTTTGCCATACTCCTTCCATTTCTGAACGATCGCTTGAACACTGCTCCGTGGGATGTTCAAGGCTTTGCAAATCTTTTTGTAGCCTAAGCCTGCTTTAAATTTCTCAATAACTTTATCCCTGACCTGTCTGGTGTGTTCTTTGGACTTCATGGTGTTGTTGCTCCCAATATTCTCTTAGACAACCTCTGAGGCCCTCACAGAGCAGCTGTATTTGTACTGACATTAGATTACACACAGGTGCACTCTATTTAGTCATTAGCACTCATCAGGCAATGTCTATAGGCAACTGACTGCACTCAGATGAAAGGGGGCCGAATAATTATGCACACACCACTTTGAAGTTATTTATTTGTAAAAAAATGTTTGGAATGATGTATGATTTTCGTTCCACTTCTCGTGTGTACACCACTTTGTATTGGTCTTTCATGTGAAATTCCAATAAAATTGATTCATGTTTGTGGCAGTAATATGACAAAATGTGGAAAACTTCAAGGGGGCTGAATACTTTTGCAACCCACTGTATATAGATATATATATATATTTATTTCAAAAGCAGCTGTCCATGCAACACAAGTGCAGTGATGGGTATTACACAATGTGCAGCTGACACAGGTGTGTGACTGTGATTGGCCTGGGCTGGCACTGGCACACAATATGAATTACAAAAGCTGCCTATACAACACAAGTGTAGTGACACACAGGAAAAAAAATTCACAATAACAGCATTAGCTCTGAAAAGAGCTGTTGAGGGGTGCTATTATAGCAATAAGATTCAGCTAGGAGCAAGCTAACAAGCTAAGAGCCTAACTAATCTGTCCCTAGGAGAACAAGTCTGCAGCAGCTGTCCCTAGTCTGTCTAATAGCAGGCACGAGTGAATGTAATGGCCGGCGGAGCCTGCCTTATATAAAGGGGGGTGGAGCTCCAGGGCTTACTGTAGCCTGAATGGCTACAATGTGCCTGCTGACTGTGATGCAGAGGGTCAAAGTTGACCCTCATAGTGCATTATGGGGGGAACCGAACTTCCGGGAAAGTTCGCCTTCGCATGCGAAGGCGAACCACCCAAAGTTCTCCTGGAACCGTTCGCCGGCGAACCGTTCAGGCCATCTCTACTTGAAATTGCCAAACTTCCCATGTTTAGTGTGATATGTACAGAAAAGTATTATTTTCCTCTGTGATAAAGTCTGCCCAGGTTCTTGCTACTGATCTGAGCCATGTATCTCATGTGGGAGAAGAGCACTTTGCAACCATTGCTGATGATAACGCTAACCTGTTTCCTACAGGCCCCACCCCTTATGCTGTGGAGATTTTCCTAAAGTACCAGAAGCAAAAATCTCACATTCATATTTTTCCAAGGGGACATTAAAAAGCATGGCTGTGAACTGTAAGAATCGAATAGTCATTTATAAACTAAAGTACATCAATTTCCCAATAACATTATGCCGGCCTTCCACAAATTAGCCAGTTGCTCATTCATCCACTTGAAATATCAGGTCATCAGCGCACTATTGGTGGGTGAGTCAGTAGTTTTCCAGACTGAGTGAGAATATTTTATTCATAGCGGCAGCAGCTTCGTGTAACAAGATCACTGCTCAGTGCTCTCTGGCTTGCATTATCTTTGTACCGGGCTGTAGTCATTCTGATCACTTCAGCAGCCAGCTGCTTAAATTGCTTCATATTAACTCACTAATCAGCTCAGGAGACAGGAAGTCACCTTTTCCTTCTGTATATTCATGTGGAAAATAATATACTTCATTATTAACATCTAATATGTTTATACATCGTTGCGACATTCAAAACCCTCATGTCCGCATTTCTTCTTCATTATACCTAATGTAGTTTAGAAGCATTTTTTCATATCTTCTAAAATATTTTGCTGGTGAATGTTTTTTCTCCTGAAGATGTAGAAAGGACTAATACAAAATAGTTTGTGTGGAGAAAACAAGTACCTAAGGCCAGGATGTGTCTTTAGGGTTAACACGAGGCTAGATTCTCATTTCACCCACTTGTCCTGAATTGACTTTGGTTTTTATATGCAATGGAGAGTTTGGGATAAAAAACCATGCAGTGATTCCAGCGTAAATTGTGCATGACAAGGTGGAAGAAGGTGCAATAAAAGATAGTTGATAATTGATAACACCACAGTAGAAATATCAAACAGCAAAAAGGACACTCACTTAAGTACATTTTAGGTAATCTTACCAATCAGGAAGGTAGGTTTTTTTTAATCACTATTAGGCAAGGTGGGGGTGTCACGATCTGTTCCTGCTGGTGACGTTTGTGAACTGTATGGACTTCCTCTGTTCACCAGCAGATGTCCCCTCATTTCAAGAACATTTTACATTCCTCCTGAAGTTCCCTCTGCCCACCAGCAGAGGTCTCTGTATTCAAGAACTGTGTCTCTGCAGCCTTGGAAGAGGTCACATGACCATCCTGCAGAGTATATAAGTCCAGCTACAACAGAACACTGATGCTAGTTCATTGATGTGGATAGCCCTAGAGCCTGTGTTCTGGTCATTGCTCCTGTCACCTGCTTCCTGATACCTGTTTCCTGTTACCTGTAACCTGTCTGCCTGTTACCTGATTGTTTGACTCCCTGGTGTATGATATTGGCTTTGTCTGACTATTCTTCTGCTCACTGATTGTATTGCTTGATGTCCTGGTATCTGATCTCGGCTTGTTGACTAACCTATTGCCTGCTGCATATGTCCTGCGCTTGATTGTATATTATCCTGTGTATATATATGTTAGTTAGCTTAGTTAGACAGGGTTCGGGGTTCACTGTGTGCACACTGTATATATTATTATTGGTTTGTGTATGTCTGATCGCAAGACAATTGCCTGCAATCATATTGCTAGTTGTACAATTCATTTGTATTTATGTTCATTCACCAATTGCAGCATCACTTGTGTATATATCCTGTCCTTGTAAATAAATCATTACTTTATTTCACATTTACCCTGGTTTTGGTCTTCAGTATTTCCACATTAAGTGACATTCTGCATTCAGTGCAAATCTGTGTGCACTGCTCGTTACAGAATGAACTAGCCAAAACAGTCACTAGGAAATACTGAAGGTTCATTTGTTCCAGCCATGGGGTTAAACTGGACTCCGCAGGACATAGATTACTTTGCCATATTTGCAATGTTATAAAGAGTTTTTAGATTACTCTTATGATGAATTGCAGCAATTAATTTCACAAATTAATTATTTTGTGCAGCAAAATATTTTTTCAGTGTCTGATGTACAAGCCGTGCTGCAAATTCTGCAAAGTCTGTTGGTAGCTAAAAATCCAGCTACAACAACCTATTATCAGCCTAATCAACAGATTATGCCAATTAACCCTTTAAGCTATGTTCAGAGTAATCTATCTGCTCCCATTAAAAGTGACTGGGACCCTCCGTTTGGAAAATGGGAAATTGAGTGTCTGTTTAATGATTTGAATGATGATTGGAGGTCTTTTATTAGCTATTATGCTCAAAAAGATGAACAATTTGTTTCCGCATGTATAAAATCTGCAAAAACTTTGGTTGATTTGGGTGTGTGCATGCAAAGGTCTGTTTCTCCTTTAATTGATGCATGGGAGAGAGTTCTGTCCACTTACTTTCCTTCTGCTAATATTTCTAATGACCAGCTCACACAGTGCTCAGTGGCTAAACCTGCTTCTAATCACAAGTCAGTTCCCCTTCAGACTGCAAAAAGATCTACACCTTGGTTAAAGCAGTATCCAGTTACATACCAAGAGCCTGTTCTCGCTTTGAGAACTGTCAAGAAAGCAAAGCATAAACGGAAATACTTCCCAACTTCATCTATTCACCATTCACTACCTGTTGCACCAGATCCAGGTGGAATCACCTTACAAACTTTGACACCAAAGCCTGCAGACTCTTGCACCCAGCCACCTGCAGACTCTTGCACCCAGCCACCTGCAGACTCTTGCTTCCAGCCGCCTGCAGACTCTTGCTTCCAGCCTGTTGCAGAACCTCTCGTCCAGGCTGCTGCAGAACCTCTCGTCCAGGCTGCTGCAGAACCTCTCGTCCAGGCTGCTGCAGAACCTCTCGTCCAGGCTGCTGCAGAACCTCTCGTCCAGCCTGCTGCAGAACCTCTCGTCCAGCCTGCTGCAGAACCTCTCGTCCAGCCTGCTGCAGAACCTCTCGTCCAGCCTGCTGCAGAACCTCTCGTCCAGCCTGCTGCAGAACCTCTCGTCCAGCCTGCTGCAGAACCTCTCGTCCAGCCTGCTGCAGAACCTCTCGTCCAGCCTGCTGCAGAACCTCTCGTCCAGCCTGCTGCAGAACCTCTCGTCCAGCCTGCTGCAGAACCTCTCGTCCAGCCTGCTGCAGAACCTCTCGTCCAGCCTGCTGCAGAACCTCTCGTCCAGCCTGCTGCAGAACCTCTCGTCCAGCCTGCTGCAGAACCTCTCGTCCAGCCTGCTGCAGAACCTCTCGTCCAGCCTGCTGCAGAACCTCTCGTCCAGCCTGCTGCAGAACCTCTCGTCCAGCCTGCTGCAGAACCTCTCGTCCAGCCTGCTGCAGAACCTCTCGTCCAGCCTGCTGCAGAACCTCTCACCCAGCCGCCTGCAGACTCTTGCACCCAGCCGCCTGCAGACTCTTGCACCCAGCCGCCTGCAGACTCTTGCACCCAGCCGCCTGCAGACTCTTGCACCAAGCCGCCTGCAGAACCTTTCATCCAGCCACCTGCAGAACCTCTCATCCAGCCTCCTGCAGACTGTTTCACCCAGCCTCCTGATGAACTTTGCATACAGCCATCTGCAGAACCTTGTCTCCAGCTTCCTGCAGACTCTTGCTTCCAGCCGCCTGCAGACTCTTGCTTCCAGCCGCCTGCAGACTCTTGCTTCCAGCCGCCTGCAGACTCTTGCTTCCAGCCGCTTGCAGAACCTCTCATCCAGCCTCCTGCAGACTGTTGCACCCAGCCGCCTGATGAACTTTGCATACAGCCATCTGCAGAACCTTGTCTCCAGCTGCCTGCAGACTCTTGCATCCTGCCAGCAGAACTTTGCATCCAGCTTGCAGAAACCTGTATTCAGCTCACAGTCTTCTTACTTTCGGTACAGCAGTGGTTAACTTCATCTCTTCCTGCCAGATCTTTGCAAACTACAATTTCTGACATGTCTACACAGCCTACAGCTCCTGCCAAGTCTGCAAGGGACAGCACTTCGCTCCAGCCACTGCCAACCAGTTTACCAGCCTGTCCAGGTGCATCTTTGCCAACCAGTCCAGCTGCATCTCTGTCACCAGGTCCAGCAGAAAGTTTGCTATCCTGCCCAGCTACATCTTTACCATCTTGTGCAGCTGCATCTTTGCCAACCAGTCCAGCAGTAAGTTTGCCAGCCCGTCCAGCTGCATCTCTGCCCTCCTGTCCAGCTGCATCTCAGCCATCCTGTCCAGCTGCATCTCTGCCAACAGGTACAGCGGGAGTTTTGCATCAGCCCGCACAGGCTTTGCGTCAGCCCGCACAGACTTTGCTTCAGCCCGCACAGACTTTGCTTCAGCCCGCACAGACTTTGCTTCAGCCCGCACAGACTTTGCTTCAGCCCGCACAGGTTTTGCTCCAGCCCGCACAGGATATGTTTCAGCTTGCACAGACTGTATTGGGGTGTCTACCAACGGTCCAGCCAGGTGCTCAGCCAACGGCCCAGCAAGGTGCTCAGCCAACGGCCCAGCCAAGCGCTCAGCTAATGGTCCAGACCCCTGAAGCCAGCCAGCCTGTTGCCACCCTGCCTGAAGCTTTCCAGCCTGTTGCCACCCTGCCTGAAGCTTTCCAGCCTGTTGCCACCCTGCCTGAAGCTTTCCAGCCTGTTGCCACCCTGCCTGAAGCTTTCCAGCCTGTTGCCACCCTGCCTGAAGCTAGCCAGCCTGTTGCCACCCTGCCTGAAGCTAGCCAGCCTGTTGCCACACTGCCTGAAGCTAGCCAGCCTGTTGCCACCCTGCCTGAAGCTAGCCAGCCTGTTGCCACCCTGCCTGAAGCTAGCCAGCCTGTTGCCACCCTGCCTGAAGCTAGCCAGCCTGTTGCCACCCTGCCTGAAGCTAGCCAGCCTGTTGCTACCTTGTTTGATGCCCACCCTCTAAAGACTTTTGTTGATGCCCACCCTCAGACTTTTGTTGTTCCTCAGCTCCTACAGACTTCTGACAACAAAGCCCAGTTTTGCAGACCTCTGCTAAAGCCAAATCGGTTGTCCTGGTGGAGGTATACTATTGAACTGTTTGGCTGGAGACTTGTTTACATGCTGTCCTTCCTGCTGGTGTCTAGTCCACTGCCCTGCTTGATGACATCTGCTACCTGGTTCTGCCTGCTGCCTTTCCTGATATCTGGTTCCTGGTCCTGCCTGCTTCCGTTTCTGATGACATCTGGTTCCTGGTTCTGCTTGCTGCCTTTCCTGATGACATCCAGTTCCTGGTTCTGCCTGCTGCCCTGCTTGATGACATCTGCTTCCTGGTTCTGCCTGCTGCCTTTCCTGATATCTGGTTCCTGGTTCTGCCTGCTGCCGTTCCTGATGACATCTGATTCCTGGTTCTTCAGACTGCTGTGCATCTTGCCTTGTTGCCTGACGGTCTCCAGTCTGCTGTCTGCCTTTTCGCCCAATGTTTCTTGGGACCCAGGTGGATGTGAATTGGTAGTCTGGTGGAGCGTCCTGAGGCCGCTCCCCAAGGGGGGGGTACTGTCACGATCTGTTCCTGCTGGTGACGTTTGTGAACTGTATGGACTTCCTCTGTTCACCAGCAGATGTCCCCTCATTTCAAGAACATTTTACATTCCTCCTGAAGTTCCCTCTGCCCACCAGCAGAGGTCTCTGTATTCAAGAACTGTGTCTCTGCAGCCTTGGAAGAGGTCACATGACCATCCTGCAGAGTATATAAGTCCAGCTACAACAGAACACTGATGCTAGTTCATTGATGTGGATAGCCCTAGAGCCTGTGTTCTGGTCATTGCTCCTGTTACCTGCTTCCTGATACCTGTTTCCTGTTACCTGTAACCTGTCTGCCTGTTACCTGATTGTTTGACTCCCTGGTGTATGATATTGGCTTTGTCTGACTATTCTTCTGCTCACTGATTGTATTGCTTGATGTCCTGGTATCTGATCTCGGCTTGTTGACTAACCTATTGCCTGCTGCATATGTCCTGCGCTTGATTGTATATTATCCTGTGTATATATATGTTAGTTAGCTTAGTTAGACAGGGTTCGGGGTTCACTGTGTGCACACTGTATATATTATTATTGGTTTGTGTATGTCTGATCGCAAGACAATTGCCTGCAATCATATTGCTAGTTGTACAATTCATTTGTATTTATGTTCATTCACCAATTGCAGCATCACTTGTGTATATATCCTGTCCTTGTAAATAAATCATTACTTTATTTCACATTTACCCTGGTTTTGGTCTTCAGTATTTCCACATTAAGTGACATTCTGCATTCAGTGCAAATCTGTGTGCACTGCTCGTTACAGGGGGGTGGGGGTATTACCGTTTGGCGCTGCTATTGAATGCATACCTAAAGTGAATTTTTAAGGCAAAATCAGGTACCTCAGCAGTAGAAAAGCACAAGATAGAGGCTTCCCTGATCTTTCTGCAGCCCGCTGTTGCAGCGCAGGGTGCCGCTAAACATATTTGTCCATCAAATGTGTTTCTGACAGCCATACATTTGTACTGAGCATGTGTGAATAAGGTCCGTGCATGCCCAGTAGAATGAAGCCCCCCCGGCCACCTGCTCTCAGTACTGCAGCAGCAGCTGGGAAGAGGTGCTCTCACTGCACACACTAATGCCTCCTGCTGTTCCAGCTGGCTGCTCTACCTCCCTGCTGTGTCTCCTGCAGCTTACTGATCCAGGCTGATGTTCCTTCGGATGGCTGAGTCACAAATGCTGCCAATCTCTGACTCTCCTCCTGGCTCTGGAATCCCCAGTGCCCCAGCCAACGATCTTCCTCCTGAATGATCCAGGCGGCCTCCTGATAGTCACAAGAGCCGGTCAACTTCATGAAAGTGCATTTGTGCAAGGGAGCTTGTAGAAGTATAAAAGGTAGAAAACCGAGAGCCCAATATAGTGTAGTATGTATTGGAGGAGTGCGAATGATAATGATGAAACATAAGTATTGTACTTACAAACCAGGGTTACCTCCAAGGCAACCACTGAAAAGGCAGGTGGGGAGACCAAACCTGTCCCCACTCAGGATTAAGACGTCGCTGTCTGTGGATAGAGGAAAAAAAGAGGGTGTACCACCCTTCCACCAAGGGTGGATTCTTGATGTGTAGAGCTGTACAGAGGCGCCAGTAGGATAAAAGTCACTAAAACGTTTAAAACGTTCGGGATGCGGTGGTGGACCAGCCAACCAAAAACAGACACAGGTGCTGTCGATTCAAGTAATAAATAATTTATTTATATACTCCAAAGACAAGTTGCAACGCGTTTCACGGGCAAAATCCCGCTTCCTCGGAGTGATACACAGCACTGAGTCCAAAATCTCAGAGGTGCCAAGCGTATTTTGGACTCCGTGCTGTGTTTCACTCTAGTTGCGTCAGACTGTTTCTCCTACTGTCAATTATTACTTAAATCGACAGTACCTGTGTCTGTTTTGGGTTGGCTGGTCCACCACCGCATCCCGAACGTTTTAAACGTTTTAATGACTTTTATCCTACTGGCGCCTCTGTACAGCTCTACACATTTGTGCAAGGGGACTGGCGGGCTAAGCGGCGGAGGGGGGGCTGGGGGAATTGGGCAGCTTCTCTATATTTAACATAAGCCCTGTGGTTGGTGCACTGATAGGAAGTAGGCGGAGAGCCAAGAGTAAGATGGCCGTGAGAACGGAGGCAGACACAACAAGCTGGTGCTGCTGATAGTGATCACACACTGATAACCATCAGCAGGCACTGCAGGGCGCTCTTCAGAACCTATGGCGCTCCAAGCAAAGGCCTGAAATGCTTTTTGTTAAAAATTGCCCTGACAGGAATGCACTGTTGCATTTGTGTAAAATTTGAATTACATAAAAATAAAATCCTGGCATAAACGGAGAACCTCCTGAACCCTTTCCCAGGTGGTGTCTTCTTTAAGGTACAACTGAAAATGATGTAGTGTGGGGTCGTATTACTTTTAGACTCCCTTGTTTGAATGGACTCCCTTCCTTCGCAACTCTGTTCCTCACGTTCAAAGCCATATTCAGTCATTCATTTACTTACAATAACTAGAAGTTTTGATTGTAATTTCACATCATTCCTACTTTTGTGGGAGGAGAAATTTCCACCAGGGCAAAACATTATTAATATAGCTTCGAGTTTATAAAACAGTTTGTATTCTTTTGTATTCGTACAGAATTACAGAGGCGCCCAAAGATTAAAATGCTGTATTTTAAAAAGTCTCAAAAAGGGGGGGGGGGTGCTGGGTGATACACCTCCCCAATAATGACAAATCGCACTGATTCACATGAAAGAAACCAGCTTTATTCTTACTCCACAACAAATACTTGCAACGCGTTTCACGGGTCTAACGCCCGCTTCCTCAGGCACATAAAAGGGCACCCGCTCCCTGACAAGTCAAGTTACTCCCTCTTTTATGTGCCTGAGGAAGCGGGCGTTAGACCCGTGAAACGCGTTGCAAGTATTTGTTGTGAAGTAAGAATAAAGCTGGTTTCTTTCATGTGAATCAGTGCGATTTTGTCGTTATTGAGGAGGTGTATCATTCAGCACCCCCCCCCCCCCCCCTTTGAGACTTTTTAAAATACAGTATTTTAATCTTTGGGCGCCTCTGTAATTCTGTACGAATAGGATTGTATCCACCGATTGGATGGGTGTGAACACCTTCTGTCTATGGAGAGCGACCTTTTACCCTGAGCGGAGACAGGTCTAAATTTCCCGCCTGCAATAATAGTGGTTGCCTAGGTCGGCAACCTACACTTGTGAGTATTTTTCCTTCTCAGTGTAAATTCATAAAACAATAACAATAATACACTATTGGGGCTCTCGTTTTTCCATTTGTCTTTATGTATTCTTTTGTAAGTCATTTTTTGAGTGAAGTATTGCAATGAAATAGTTTGAGCCATGTTAGTTGTAACAATACAGAAACCTTAGACCAGGGAAAAATAGATCTACATGTTATACCATATTGGTGTCATCAATAATTAAAGTGGACCCAAATTAAAAATACAAGATTTCAGAAATAAAATCTATTTTCTAAATTATAATAATAGCAGCCTTTTTTCAGCTGCATGATGACAAATATGATTACAGTAGGTTTGTAATTAGTCTGTAAAACGCACTGTAAAATCCTATTGCATATTTATAAATATGTAGTGTCAAATTCCTTACCAATAACAAGTGGAATCAGGAAATTTGGTACATAATACACTTTGAAACTTGGGCATCGCCATAGACTGTGCCACCATAGCGATGTACATTACAGAGTGGAATATTTGGGGGCTAGAGACATCGGATTGCAGCAGCCAACTATCATATAGCGGGAATCTAGCAATCGGCATTGAAGGAGTTACAATGTACCCAAGCTACATATAGTGGCTCTGCAGGTGACACTGACCGTGTTATGTAATACATTGCAGTAACCAGCTGTGTGCAGGAAGTTGTCTGGCTGTGAATAGAGCATCTGTGTTGGGGGAACAAAACCTCTTCCGGATGCCACTGCAGACATTTTTGTCCAGTAAATCTGTCTAAAGGTGGCCACACACCATACAATATTTTAAATATCTGTTCAATTCAAGAATAGAAATCAATTTTTCTGACTGATTGTAACATTTCAAATATCTGACCAATGTACCACACACAACTTCAATTTTTCCTCAATTATGATGAAATGATTGGAAACTCTGAGAAAACTGCTTGGGTGCATATATTCATAAATTGACACTCTACCACACACCATTCAATTTTCATAAAAATTGTTCACAAAAATCCACCATTTCCGATCAACTTTTATCAAATAAGAACAAGAAATCCAATCAGATTTCTTCCTTGAATTAAAAAAAAAAGCTTTAAATTTTTCGGGAAATCTGATCTTTTTCATCGAATTGCCATAAAATCAGATCATTTTATTGTATCTTGCATGGCCACCTTTAGTGATAGGAGGAAAAGGGAAAACATTATGTAAGTCTGGCTAACGTATGACATTTGGCTGCTGGAGTTCGGGTTATTGAATAACTCTACAATGTACCAGAACTACAAATAGCTGGGAGAGCGGAGATAGTGGCACCAGCGAGGACTGCACCAGCAGAGGGAGGAATGGGTTTCCCAGCACACCACACAGGAGTCAGAAAAGTAGGAGAGACACCATCAGAGGCAGCATGGGGTTTGGCAGTTATGTAGCCGATTCCCACATCAATTGTGGGTTAGTGTTTAGGCATTGGTAGGGGGGGAGGTTAGTCTTAGGAATAAGTAGGGGGAAGCTTAGTGTTAGGTGAAGTATAGACATTGGGCAATTAGTGTAAAGGTGTAAATAGCAGAGGGTTAGTGTGACAGAGAGGTTAGGGAAGAGGATTAAGAATGGAAAGTAATATATGGACAAGACACAGAATATTTATATCACACTTTTCTCCTGGTGGACTCAAAGCGCCAGGGCTTCAGCAAATTAGGGCACACTCCACGGGTGACCAGGATCATTAGGGAGCCTTGCCCAAAAGTTCCTTATTGTTTTATGTACTGGCTTGAGCTGGGATTTCAACCTATCTACATAATAGAGCTTGGGCAGACCTTTTGGCAGGTATTTTTTAGCTGAAGAATATTTTTGTCTTCTGTTTTATCATTAGATGGCAGAAATGTCTCTATAAATTTAGATAATCATGGTTACAATGCAGTATTACCAGTAATTCCGATCTAGTATTGACTGTTGAAAGCTACTTCTTTAACAATTTTTTTAAATGCAAAAAAATAAAAAAATAAATAAAAAGTATTACTTACAGTTCTGTAAAATTCACCTGAACTGAGTTTAAAGAAATACAAAAACAATTTACACATAAGACCACATGCTTATCTCACCGTCAGTTTCTTTGGAGGCTCACCAATTTCTTCCAGCAATGATTCATTCCTGTTAGAGCTAGTCTAGAACTCCGGACCAGATTTACCATAAGGCACCTGATACAGGCGCCTGATGATGGAAAGGTGGCTGTTAGGACTTCTCTTCAGTCCCTGTTGACCTTCCCACGATGGAAGAGGTGTTACCCAGTAGTGGAGTCTAAGTGACCACGGGTCTTCACCCACACCCCCTTGAGGGGAATGCGGAACTTCGCTGCCTAGTGCCCACCAGGTCACTCCTGGGATTGCCTCAGCGAGTGGTCAGGAGAACAGTGACACTAGTTGTGGAGTAAACTTGGTCAGACGATAGCCAAAGGTTCAGGGCAGGCGGCATTCTTCAAAGGTCAGGGTCACAAGCCAGAGGTCGAGGCAGGTGGCAAAGAGCAGAAAGAAATAAGGTGCCATTTTCATGCATTTTCTCTATTTAACCACTTCCCCGCCACAGGTTATTTTCCCTTAAAGAGAATCTGTACTCTTACAATAAAAAGCATACCATTCTATTCATTATATTCTCCTGGGCCCCTCTTTGCTGTTTCTGCCGCTCCCTGCTGCAATCCTGGCTTGTAATTAACAGTTTTATGCAGTGTTTACAAACAAAAAACATGGCTGCTAACCAGCATGTGATAGGCTGAGAGGAGCTCAGTCTGTGACTCATACAGAGCCTGGAGGGGGCATGGAGAGGGTGTGTATAACTTCTACCTATCACAGCAGAGCAGCACATTCCTGCCTGAGCTGACAAAGGAAAGAAGATTAGATTATATAATAGAGATAATACAGCCACTGTGCAACTAGGAAAGGCTGCAGTAAGACAGACCACATTAGAACAGGTATAGGAACTTACAGGATAGAAGAAATAAGGCTGACATTTTTGTTAGAGTCTCTTTAAAAACCAGAGCAATTTTTACATTTCACGTTCCTCCCATTTATTCCCCAATAACTTTATCGCCACTCATGACACCAAAATGATCTATACATCGTTTTTTTTTCACCAAAAATTAGGCTTTCTTTGGGTTATACTTTTTTATAAGAATTATTTTATTTTAGCTGCATTTTAAAGGGAGTAATAAGAAAGAATGAAAAAAAAAAAAACATTTCTCAGTTTTCAGCCATTACAGGTATAGTTGTAAAATAAAATGTGTTGATACATAAAATCAACACATTTTATTTGCCTATTTGTCCCAGTTTTTACAATGTTTAAATTATGTCCCTAGTACAGTGTATTCGCAACAATATTGTATTTGTAAATAAAGATTTTTTTTTTCATTTGCATTACTAGATCAATAATTACAAACCCTAATTTTCAAAAGTAGTAGTGATATACCTTAATGACATACATAGTAAAAAAAATAGTAAAATATAAATAGTAAAAAACAGTAAATAGTAATAATTTTTTATTCATTAACATTTGTAGGTGTCTTTTTGGCCACTAGATCAGCCGCCCATACTGTCCTGTGTACTGATCAGCACACTGGAAGTAGTGAAGAGCTGAGAATGAAGATGGCATCTCATTGATGCCAAATAATCATTCACTTCTGGAACTTTGTTTGAGTACCAATCAGTACTCTGCGGTGACGGGAGTCGTGGGGGGTGACGGGGGTTGTGGATGCTGCAGAGGGGGGCAGTCGCAGGGGGTGCGCGTCACTGTAAACACTGTGGTACGTGAATTTATGCCCCTGGTGCTGAAGTGAAGTCCACAGGGGTGTAGATACACGATGCAGTGGTGGAGAACTGGTAAAAGATATCACAAATATATTTATCAAAACAAGTAGTTAAAAAAGTGAAAAGAAGCAATTGTGTTTTAATAAGTAAGGTATAATTTTAAAAAAAAATTTTTAATAAATAAGCAAACCTGAATGAAACAAACCCACCGAACGGCGTACCTAGGTGTTAAGTGGTTTTACATGGAAATGGCCTTTCCATGTCAGTTCACGGAGGGTGTCTCCGTGATCAACCTGCGAGCCGACGATCGCGGTTCGCAGGCGAAATGTAAACACGTGACGCGGGGAAGAAATCCCCGCTGTTTACATCATTCGGCGCTGCTACACAGCAGCACCGTAAAGGAGATCGGCCTCTGAATGGTCGGGGATCGCCGGCAGCTGATAGGCTGAAGCCTATTAGAGGCTATTAGAGGCGGTGCAGGACGGATCTCCATCCTGCACCGCCCAGGGGAAAGAGGAGAGGGAGGGAAGGGGAAGGAGGTGAAAAATCGCTGCGGAGGGGGGCTTTGAGGAGCCCTCCCCCCCGCTGATCGAAAATAGCCAGCGGCGATCAGACCCTCCAGCAGGACATCCCCCTAGTGGGGAAAAAAGGGGGAAAGTCTGGTCACCCTGGCTGATTCCTGATCTGTGCTGCGGGCTGGAGAGCCCATGCTGCACAGATCAGCGCAAAATGGCCTGGTCCTTAAGTGGTTAAAGTATATATGAGCTGGGGAACAAACTGCTGATTTACTTACCCGGGGCTTCCTCCAGCCCCAAGAAGCCCCTGTGTCCCTCGCCACAGTTCCACATTCTGCCACTTTTCTTACGTGGAGAATGCCCCAAAGAAGTAAATCAGCATTTTTTCCCAGCTTTCCTTTAAAGAATGATTTAGTTTGCGTAGTACTGATGGTAAATAGAACATTAGAGAAACAGAATAGAGTATCATCTTTACATTTTCAGTTTAAAATCTAGATTTTTAAGACTGAGTTTTAACCAACAGCCATGACATTGTGATATAAAAACTTAACCTTACTGCTACAAAACAAACCGAATTAGTGACCTTTTGAACTTTACAACACTAAAACATTGTTTTCTTGGCCAGATAAAAGTGTTTTGCCTTCTACTGACCTTTTAGAACATTGGGCTAAATTTGCACCTTTAACTTGCTCCGATTCACAGAATAGGTAATCAAGGCTCTATGAATTTTGGTTCGATAAATTCAAGGATTAGCTGTACTGGTAAAGAACAAGTATACTTGTCTCTCTAGCCAAGCTGCTGCACTCTCTTTTTTCCGGTGTCCCTCTTCCTTTCTCCTCAAGTCTTTTTCCTCCTCCTCCTTTTTCCTTCACAGTGTCTCCATGCTTTCTTGTTTCTACCTAAGCCAGCAATAAATGATCACCATGATACGACGCCAATGGCCAAGCCCAACGCAAAGAGCGCTGTGATGATGAGGTCTAACATGGTTGGGTTTTCATTGGCTAATGCATTTACTCTGAGAGTTTGAAAATAAATAAATATATTTAAAAAATAGACATTGGGCTAGATTTGACTTTCTTTTTGACTACCCCGTGTGCAGAAATAGCAGAAAAATACTTGCCATGCAGCAAAACAAAACAAAAAAGACTGAAGGTAATTTCTTAGTAGGACTTACAGGTATATATACCTATGTTAATCTTAATATGTCCCCTTTAAAATGAACCCCTCAGACTCCAAGTCTAACAATGCTAGCTCTGGAAGCAATCTCCATACTAGTGGATTCTTGGCCAAATTACAGTATATTAATACGCTAAAACATTATCAAAAGGAAGCATAAATAGCACCAACTTAGGCGTATTACTATGCTTATTCCAAACTGAATAGACTGGATTCCACATGACCCTTTATCTGTTTTAGAGGAAGTCAGCAGAAGGCATGATACTCCATTTTTGGTGGACATACACCATTGTCATGAGTCTCTGGAATTATATGACCTGTTAAACTGCTGTTCAGGAAGATGGTGCCTCAATTGGCAGCCACAGCTACAGGATTCTGGCCTTTTCTTGGTTTTCTTCCCTTTTCCCTTCCAATTCACCTTGTTTCCCCCCCCCCCCCCCTGGAGGTGAGCAGTGTGGTCCAGTGTAGCCTGGCACATTGTTGCAGATTGTGGGGAGTTCAGGACCTGAACCTTTTTCCGCCTTGCCGCTGCCTGGGTCAGTTTTCTGTGCCGGTACAGGTTATGTGGAGTCAACTGCTGCTACCCAGGAGGTCGGGGCTTCATTGAGGTGACACCACACCGATTGGGAGATGTGAGAAGGCCCTTTCATCCTGCCTGGCATGCCACATATGGAGCAAACCTGGGTCACCACTGCATTTCCACTTGTCCCCTCCTCCAGCGCACCTGCAGTATAACTACAACATCTGAACCTGGATATCGATCACAGGACTGCTGTTCATCTTGGTCATCTCCTGAGCTGTGCCTTGGATGACCGCTTAACCTCCTTGCCGGTCTAATTCTCGCCGGCAAGGAGGCAGCGTAGCACTTTTTTTTTTAAATCATGTAGCGAGCCCAGGGCTCGCTACATGATAGCCACTGAGCGGCAGCATCCCCCACCCACTCCGATCGCCTTCGGCAATCAGAGTAAGCAGGAAGTCCCGTTCAGAACGGGATTTCCTGCAGGGCTTCCCCGGTCGCCATGGCGACCGGGCGGGATGACGTCACCGACGTCATGGACGTCGTGACATCAGAGGGAATCCCGACCCGCCCCTCAGCGCTGCCTGGCACTCATTGGCCAGGCTGCGCAGGGGTCTGGGGCGGGGGGGGCGGCTCGGCGCGGCAGGTAGCCACAAATCAGCGGCGAGCGGCGGCGATCAGAAACTACACGCAGCTAGCAAAGTGCTAGCTGCGTGTAGGAAAAAAAAATATGCAAATCGGCCCAGCGGGGCCTGAGAAATCCTCCTGCACAGGTTACCCCGAGCTGAGCTCGGGATAACCGGCAAGGAGGTTAATGCAACATACATCACTTGGATCTTGGACTTGGACTTTGTTGCCAGCTGTCTGCAGCTGCTTAAGCATTATTGCTTTCTCTTTGGTTCTGCCACTCTGTATAGGATTTGCTTTGAATGCTGACTGCTATGGCTTCTCAAGACCGTAAGATTGCGTTCTCTATGCATTGATCTATGTGAATTATTGGGAACAGACGGTTCCCGGGCATTTCTCGTGGATTAACATCCCTTTCCAGACTTTACTGAGTAATTATTTACAATGTCCCTTCTGCTGTTTGCTGTGGTGCACTGTGAGTGTCTGCATGTATGGCGGGGTGGCCATGCCATTCGCTTTTAATTTGAATGTATATTTTGTGATTTAATAAATTTGTTAATATTATTGATAACTATGTATTAACCATTTCAGCCGCCCAGGCGTGCTCCAGCGCGGAATCACGGGCGCGCCCCCGTGTCTCTGCGGTGTCCCCCGGTAACCCTGGGATCAGTGAAGGGGAACATGGTTCCCGATCACCGATCCCGGTCCCCCGCAGAAAAACCGAAGCGCTCACCTGTGAGGCTTCGGCTCTTCTGCTCGGCAAAATCTCTGCATCCCCCTTTGTACTTCCTCATAGCGAGAAGTACAAGGAGGGAAACCAAAAATGAAGGTGGCCATCTTGTGGCCAAACAGTAAAACTACATCAACACATCTTTTACATTGCAATTTACACATCTAACAACATTAAAAAATCACTGTTTATGTCCCACACCAAAATATTCCCCAAATAAAATTTTTAATAGGAAAAAAAAAACTACAATTAAAAAAAAAAAAGACATAAATAGCTACCTAAGGGTCTGAACTTTTTAAATATGCATTTGAAGGGGGTATACTACAAACATTTTTTTAAATTATAAGCTTGTAAATAGTGATGGACACAAAACGGAAACAATGCACCTTTATTTCCAAATAAAATATTGGCGCCATACATTGTGATAGGGACAAAATTTAAATGGTATAATAACTGAGACAAACGGGCAAATAAAATACATAGGTTTTAATTATGGTAACATGGATTATTTTATAGCTATAATGGCCGGAAACTGAGAAATAATGAATTTTTTTTCAGAACCTGTATGAGCCAAAACCAACTCTTCCCTTTGTACTTGGCAAAATAAATGATCATGATTCTGAACTTTTCTCAGATGTATTCACTTCTACACACCTAAAAATTAAGCTTCTAGGCTATAAACTAGAACCTACAAACTACGCATAAGCTGATACAATTTATTCCAACTACAAAACCTCCCAAGAGAATAAAACTGAACTCTAATATATTGCTGAGTATTAGAGTAAATAACACAATGATTAATGAAATAATGAATGCTACCTTAAAAGACATAATAGCTCATTTTCAAAAAGTATGAAGGACTATGGATTAATGTGATAAGAGCACCATGCATCCAGTCTTTTCTAAGTAACTGAAAATACTTTGTGCAGTATAAAGGGTATTTGGTAACAGGTTTTTGTGCACTGTTGTAATCAGGGTTGTGGAATCGGAGCAGTTTTGGATGCCTTGAGTTGGAGTCGGTGGTTTCATAAACTGAGAAGTTGGAGTCTGAGGATTTTTGTATCTACTCCACAGCCCTGCACGGGTTGTGGAGTCGAAGTCGAGAATTCTGCAATTTTGGTCACCTGGAGTCAGAATCCGAATCGGTGGTTTCATAAACTGAGGAGTCAGAGTCGGAAGATTTTTGTACTGACTCCACAGCCCTGGTTGTAATTAGGATACACTATACCCTACAACAGTAAAAGTGATGTAAACATTTTCTATCTGGTTTTGTTCACTGGATATTAATGTTATTATATCTATCATTAAGTGATAGAAAAAATGCGGCAGTTACATCAGATAGGGGTATACCTCTAGTGGTGGAAGCACTGGGGACATGGGAGGGGGGCATGGAAGCTGGTAAGCAGATCTCAGCAGCATTACAACATTGTATCAAGACATTCCATTTAACATGTAAATCATAACATGCTGCTGCAAGTCAACGTGTACGATCCAATCGTGAATTAAAATGCATGTTCATATTGAAAGGAGTCGTATCTATTTAAGTTCATGTCAGATATCAGATGCTTTAGACTACTTCATTTCCTGGCGCCAGGACATGTCACATAACGTGGTTAACAGGACACACACACACACAGGAGTTGTGAGCACAAATTATGCTGGTTGTTTATTACAATTGCTTTCCTTATATCCTACTCAATACAGGATTTTGCTCATGCGCAGTTTATCATCATATGTCACCATAATTACAGAAAGTCATGTGATTTACGAGAATTAACACAGTTCAATGATCACGGGGAAAACATGTTATTTATGACCTTGCAGATGTCCCCATTGGGGAATTTATGAGTTTTGCCCAGAGAGAAGAATTTGGCTATTCTTTACCTCATGCAGCCAGCCAGCTCTTCCTGCACAGATGTGTGTGGGTGGCTGATTGTTCTATAGACACATTAATATCACCCTGAATAGATACATGAGGCACAGACTTAGATACATGTATGCTTGTATATGAAATTGATCTATATACTAATATATATACATACATATATATATATACATATATACCTACATATCCTTTCAGTCCCCCCTTTGGTCATTTCTTCCAAAGGAAGAAGATGACCATACTAAAGCCAATACCTAAAGCAGGCAGAGCTAGCATCACAGTGGGCAAAATTTTTGGTCGAAGTCTCCTAATGGTCAAACCACGAATAGCTATTTGGTAAAGTACTCATAACAAAGAAAATGATTAACTAACCTGTAACCTTAAATAATCAATTAAACAATGTTGGCCAATCTAATGGCCGAACAAATCAGAAAAATCAGAAAAGAACCAAATCAGAAATTATTCAGGAAAAAACCCAATAATTATTTTTCCTGATGCAAGAACATTTCTCTTTCCTGATGTGATCTAGTAAAGATCTTATGCGGACTACATGTGAGGGTACACTCATGTGTTTAACTTAGCCTGCGCCAGGGATATTTCTCTTAGATCAATATAAGAAGCTTTCTTATCTCAGCACTTACTCCAAGAGAAACTTCCATCTGCTCTATTTTAGAAAAGGGCTTGTCTAAATACTAGGCCTCAGGTAGGCCAGGGTCAAAAACCCTTATGATGGCAACTAACTCATGCATAAGGTGGCTATATTTGGGAGATAGTGGTCTTGACTCGACAACCATTTGTGAGGCATGGCAAACTTCTCACCTTCCATCAGCCATTGTACTCCAAGCTATCTCTGTATCCTTTACTCAAAGTCACACACTCCTGTTAACCCAGGGGGTGGACACCAACCCAAATACAATCATACTCAGGCCTTAATGCCCAGAGTACAGAGGCTGAGATCAGAAATACAGGAGTACTACCAGAACTCACTAAGCAAGTCAAAACGTAGCTACAGGCCTCAGTACAGGACACATCTGTGAGAAGGAATGCACAGATCACAGCAGAAATCTAGGGAATAAGGCTACATGAGACCCTCAACATCTTTGGCCTTCCAATTATCCCATATTAAATATACCAATCAGGTTGCTCAAGGCAACTGTGTTGCTGTGAAATTGTAGTCCATCACACCAATCATACTGACCAAAGTCTGTTATGCTTGCTCAGACAAACAGATACAGCTCTGATTTAACAAGGGAAGGGAATGTTAACTAATTGACTTTTTACCACAGTAGTGGTAAATATCTATACAGACATACTACAAATCAAAGCAGAAAAAGATGTAACTAATAGCAACCGCTGCCAAAGATACTCTTTCTAGGTCAGGACTAACAGGACAACTGTAATGATGGCTACCTTCAGATTTAACCATACTAGAAGGACTCTGCTAATCACACATATGGACACTCACCAACTATATTCACAATCAGGATAGGACACAACACAATAGCAATATGGACCCTTCACAAAACAATTATGGCCAGATTGAATCTACTGAAGACCAAGGTATCAGAGAATAGGAGACTTGTTCCCTGAAAATTGCCCACTGAGATCAGGCCTGCTGAATTATATGTGTAGTAACACATATGCGTATGTATGTATGTATATATATATTTTACTGTCTGATAAATATACAATTTTATAGTTATCTGGGTTGAAGAAAGATGTGTGTACATAAAGTTTAACCAAAACAAAGCACCACACCGGCCCATTTCACTGCTGATCCAGAGGAAGGCAAAAACCCTTATAGGGCATAGTGTAATTAGCCCCAGAAAGGGAAAAATTCCTTCCCGACTCCAAAATGGCAATCAGAAAAAATCCCTGGATAATCAGCACTTGGCCTTATTTAGTAATTGAGATAAAAAAATATCAGCTCATTACATATCAACCCATTATCTAACTTACAAAAACCCTAATCCTAATCTTTACTTAACGAATGATATAGCAAAATAAAGGCTTTTTACTATTCAGAAAGCATTAACCCACAATGTGACTTCCAACTAACTCTCCATCTAGAATATCCTTAATATCGTAGCCCACCCCTCTATTACTGAACCAATAGAAGTAATTTTTAGATAAACCAAGGTTTTCCCCATAGCTACTATTAATAGCTTTCCTACGGGCCCAATACACATAAGAATGTCCCACAATCCATACAATCTTCCTGGGTCTGAGATCCAGATCTTGTTCCATTCTTCAACAGATGACACACGCAACTATGAAACTGATGAAAAGTCTCTTTTTGGGATTCAGGACTTAGTTGAACTATTTCACCCGATACAGTGGATCCAGTAGAAAATCCTTCTGTAAAGATAGACTCAGGATAGCCTCTGGTCCCTCTGGATGGATTCATCTGGATGGGTTACCTCCGGATGGACTCCAGTCAGGCAGTCTTATCCTCCTCAGGATAGATGTCTGGCAAGTTGTTTCTGAAAGAATAAAGAAAAATGTGCGAGTATCATGTTTTTCCCAAAAATCCAATAAGTCATTTATTTTTCCTAGTACTTGTAATACTACTATGATTCATACTCTCCACCATGAACTTCAAAACATACTTAGCGGATCTTTCTATGATCCTAACGGATCTCTCGCAATACCCCGTTCACATGACGTCGTGTCGCTGTACCCGTGCGAGTATGTGACTCCATACATGGCAGAGAGGATAAATTCCCAATGAATTTTTACACCATAATGAATTCCCATTTTTCCATTACAAGTCACCATAATGAATTCCCATTTTTCCATTACAAGTCACACTCTCATTCCATCATACCTTCCACAATCATACCAAACCCTAAATAGTGATGTATTTAAAGAACTTAGGTGGCCCTAGTGCGATATCTACCTCACTACCCCTTCTTACTACACCACTACATGAAATGACATGACACAGATCACTAGGCCTGAGCAGGGCTGGACATGTGTATAGACAACAAACTAACATATACCTCCTTTCCCCCATTTGACCATACATTAAAGTTATTTTAATGTCTGGTCAGAGTTAGTAAGCTATAAGGCATACTATGAGCAGGGTCCCAGTACAGGGTTGGATCCCCTTCCGGGTTTAAAACTACAGACATACAAAGAACATCTATAGTGTCCTTTTCCCCATAGTGCGCTTAAGGTACTATACCTATGGTTGTCCCCGAGACACACTTCTATAGGCACATATACAAAGAACAGCACTACAGAGACCAGGCTAAGGCCTCCTTACTAAACAGACACTGAACTACAGATCAAGCAGAACAGAAATTAAACTCCTGTCAGAGGTAAAGCTTCTAACCAGCACACTATAAAACAGTGTATGTTTTCTCTCTGGAGTCTTCAGAACAGTAAAAAATCTATAGTATGACAACATCAAATAACTCTACAGTTTGTCAAAAAGTTCAAGCAAACTAAAATAAACTATTCTCCTAAGGATGAAAAAATGTACTTATTTTCCTATGCTGCGTGCAAGGATTTTGGGCTTATAAAAAAACATATATTCTCACTAAAACCACAAGTGACTTAGAGTCAGAGCCTTAAACAACTCTCTGCTAATATATGTCATTAATTACATACACGCAAAGATGTTGTGTCACCCGCAGAGGAGATATTAATTTAAAGGAGGTGGATTTATTAACAGGAAGAGGGGTTATTAAGGTCAAAACCCCACCATTGGAAAGGAATTCCCATAATCTAAAGGGTGATATGAAATAAACAGCAATCGTGACCCAGAACTACACATGCGATCTTAATTGACCTAAAACTGTATACCTGTCCTGACTATTTAATATGTCCTCAATGTTTTCCATACATTTTCCCAAATGAATATGGCTTTCACAGTTTTACAATATCCACTAAAATATAAGTACAAACAGTATACAATGCATTATTTTTTTTCCTCAATAGTTGCATGGCATTTAGAAATATTGAAGTTACAATAACTGTGCTTTATCAGTATGGCTTGGAGGAGGAGCAAGCTGAGAGAATTCGTTCAACTGGTTGACCAGGCCAGTGAAGATTTAAATCAGACACAGTTTAGTTACAATAGCACAGACTAACCAGCAAGCTCATGGTGACCCAGAACTCATTGGAGTGTGTAAGGGACTACAATGGTCCTAAAAGCCCCCTTACTAAGATGTTAAGAAAAACAAAAAATTGCTTTCCTAAAACAGAAAGAATTTGCGATAATTCAGGTTGGAGTGAGCTCGAGATGTCTCCCAGAGCACCACTGCTGAATATATGCAAATTAACCATTGTACCCTTAGAAGCTAAACACACCTCCAGAACCGCTGGAATGCAATGATGTGTCAGCTTGTTAAATTGTACAGAGCCATAATAATCCAACATGCATACAGACTGTTTCGGATTTTTTTTTTATTTTTTTTTTTTTTGGCCTTTCAGATTAAAATCACTTAAAAACCAGCCATCACGCGGATCTCTCCATCAGGTTGGCAGCGATATTGCCCATCCTTCATAATTAAATCATCATACCGGCCTTTATTAAATCTGTTCACTTTTTATATCAATGAGCTCCATTCTTTTTGTTTCCAACATTCCTGAGCCTTCTCCTCTCCAACACTTTTTTTATCTGCCAAATACACCACATACAATCTCGCCAAGAAAAAATTGCATACTGCTTCCAATGACAACTGCTCCTTCTTGAATACAATTAGATTCCTTGCATCCCACAGAACTTCCTTGAATACAGAAAACACGATCCACCCCTTTCTATCCTTTTCCTTTGCACCCAGTGACACTCCACCCATCACCATTAAAAGAGATGTGCCCCTAACCTCCACCACCACCTCTAAAAAAAACCCCAACTTCCTCCGAAAATCCCTTGCAAAATCACACTCCCAAAAAACGTGATCCACATCTTCTTCCCCTCCGCACCCTTCTCTTGGGCACCTTCCTGAGGGAGTCATACCCCTCCTTTTGCAAAAAACCCTAGTAGGGAGTGCTGATACCAGGGACATCCACACCACATCTTTTTGTCTGTTTGTTGTTCCTTTAATGTTCATTCTTTTCCATATTGTCTCTGCTTGTGCACTTGTCATTCCTTTTATATAACATATTATATCATTTCTTGTGATCCATTTTTTTATGTTCTGTTTATTTATATCCGCCAAGGCTGCTCCTGTCATATTGAAATTGTACAGAATTTCTTTGACCTTTTGATAGCATAGCGTGGTTGTGAATGCAACAGGCTTGCTCAGGTCCTTAGCAACCCATCCCAACTTGTTCCACAACCATCCTCCCAAGTATCTTACAAAATCCTTCACCCTCCCCTCTGACTCCAATACTCTACGGACAGACACCAGATAGTGCAGAGACAAAAAGGAAGCAACATCAGGGAAATCCCAACCACCCAGAGACACACCCTTGTGAACCGTCACCCGTGCCACCCTCTCCATCTTTGAACCCCAGAAGAAGACAAACAACATTCTCTGCACCTCTTGCATCCATCTTTTGCCAGGAGGCAAGACCAAACAGAAGTACAACAACAACGGCAATATCACAGCTTTCACCACCAACACTTTCCCTGAAAAAGACAACTTCCGCAACCTCCAAAAATTCAACTTTCTTACCACTTTCCCTTTCACCTCATCCAAAGTCTTTCTACCTTTCATCTCTGCATCAAACACCACACCCAACACCTTGATCTCCTGACTCACCGGCACTTTCTCCACATTCAAAGGTACAGGCCTCCCAAAGGAAACCAGCTGGGACTTCTCCCAATTCACAGCCATTCCAGACATTCCACAAAACACCTTCACATGCAAATTCATCCTATCAATATCAGCCTGCGACCCACCCACAAACGCCACATCATCCATATAAGCCAAATACTTCACCTGCTCTCCACCACCACCTGGCACAACAAATCCTTTCACCACCTTGTCCCGTTGGACATACCTCAGCAAAGGCTCCACCACACAAATAAAAGCCATAGGCGACAGTGGACACCCCTGCCTGACTCCGGACAAAACGGGGAATGACCTGGACAAAACCCCATTTACCAAGACTTGGCTCGAAATTCCAGTGTAAAAACTTCTAATAACTTTTAGGAGACAATCAGGGACCCCTAATTTTGCCATCACCCCGAACAGGAAGGAGTGTGATACTCTATCAAATGCCTTTTCCAAATCGATACCCTCAATGACCATCGGCACTTTATTTTCCTGTGAAAAACTTATCATGTCCCTTAACAAAACCAGGTTATCGGCGCTTCTTCGACCGGGGACCGCACAGGTCTGCCCCTCTCCAATCATAGATGCTATCACACTCCTTAACCTGTTTGCGACCAATTTCGCCACTATCTTGTAGTCCACATTCAACAGCGAAATCGGCCTCCAATTTTTTATCAATTTTTTGTCTCCTTTCTTATAAATCAGGGTGATGACTCCCTCCCGCATTGATGGGGACAACCGTCCAGAAGAAAAAACCTCCTGGACCACCTCCACCACTTCCCCACCAATGATAGGCCAGGCCCACCTAAAAAACTCCACTGGGAGCCCGTCCTTCCCTGGAGTCTTGCCTGTTTGCATGGCACCCACTGCCGCCCATACCTCCTCCGTGGCCACCGACTCTTTCAGCTGCTGTACCTCCAACGGATCCAAACACTCCTCCAACACCTCATCACAATACTCTTCCATCTCCACATCTGACACAACATTCCCTCCTCCATACAAATCCACATAAAACTTCTGCACCTCTTCCACCACTTCAGAACCAACTACTTCCTTCTCATCCACCACCACTGACTCTAACACATCCCTACTGGACACCACCTTCTTAAAGAAGAACCGGGAGCAAGACTCCCCCTCTTCCAAATCTCTCACTTTCGCCTGATACACAATCCTCTTCCCACGCTCCATCAACATCCCCTTCATTCGCTGTCTTGCCTCCTCCAACTCTTCCTCCACCTCATACCCCCATTCCTTCATCTTCACCAAATACTGCAATCTCACTTTCCACTTCTCTTCCTCCTCTCTCTGCAAACACCTCTTCTCATACGCCAGATTCCTGAAAAAGCCAGAAATCCTCCTCTTTGCCCAATCCCACCATTCTAACAAATCCACAAAACCTCTCTTCCTACACACCCATCCTGCATACTCCACCCTAAATCTTTCAAGTACGTCCACATCCTCCAACAACTCCACATTCAACTTCCAGACTCCCTTCCCAAACACCACTCTCTCCGACGTTTCCAGGGAACAAAGAATGGCTCTGTGATCAGAAAAAGTGACCTGGTGATAAGAGACAGCAGAAACCAACACATACCTAGAAAGTAAAAAGTAATCTATGCGTGACTTAACCGTGCCCGCATCCGAAAAGTAAGTATATTCCCTGTCCCTACTGCCTGCCGCCAAAGCTGCATCCTGCAGTCCAAAATCTGTCACAATCTGGTTGAGGATCCTACTGGTGGAGTCCAGCTTGGTCTCTCCTGACCCCACTCGATCCCCAACCGATCTTATACAGTTCAGATCGCCGGCCACAATGGTCTTAATGCGGCCTGGCAGATTGAACTTGAGCACCTCCAAAAACTCCGCCCTCTCATTTTTGTCTGCAGGAGCGTAACAGTTAAAAAGACGGTACTGGGAACCAAAAAAATCAAAATTCACAACCATCATCCTTCCCGGAATGATGACAGCATGTGACAAAACCTTTATGCCTGGGTTATTAAACAGCACGCCAATGCCCTCATTCCTACTCTGGCAGGCAGGGGACCAGATGGCATTGCCCCCTGCCCATTCCCCAGAGCCTGGTACCGTCTTCAATATACACTCCTGCAGACAAAAAATATCCGCCCTAAAATTTGCAAGGTCCTGCAGGACTGCAGCCCGGCGGTATGAGGAGCCGATCCCCCTCACATTTACAGACAGCAGGGACAGCACCATCACCAAAAGACACCACGTGTTATGCACCCTACACTCAGCCATCATCACTTCTTGGATGCCCTGGGACTCTTCCTTAAGCCCACTGTAGCGGGCTCCTGCTTTCCTTTTCTGTTTTTCTTTCTTTTTTGTTTCTTTGACTCCGCCATATTCCAGTCCTCTGGACCAGAATCTCCAGCAGTACTCGGCCCAGGCACCTCTGGGTTAATCCTCCTAGCTGGTTTGGTGTTTTTCCAACTAGCGGGTACAGGAGACTGCGTCATGTCAACTTTTAACTCTCCCTCAGAAATGTCACTGACAATACGCATTTTTGCCACATGGGTGTCATCACTCTCTGATTCTGTCACAGCCTCTTTTCTTTCTTGATAAGGTAGTGGATAATCACTGTCACTCTCTTCTATCACCACCTCTTTCTCCCCTTCCACCTTCCCAGGGTCTGTTATGTCCATCTCACACTCCTCCTCCTCATTTGCATAACCTCCTCCCACCTCCTCTGACATCATGCTGGCTGATTTCCCTCCTTTATTTGAATTTGGGGAGCTGTTATTTTTGGAGGGAAGTGAGGGAGTCCCCTGCCGGGATCTCCCCACAGCAGTGTCAGTCTTTGTCTTTTTCCCTGCGCTTTTCACAGGGCTAGAATGTGCTGGCAGAGTCTTCTGCGAGAGAGCAGAAGAAGGGGCAGGCTTAGGATTGTGCAGGGGATCAGCTGACTGCACAGCTGTTTCCCCGCCTGCATTCTTCTTGTTCTCGCCGGCTGAGCCGGCTCCAGGAACTGTGGCACTACTGCTCCCAGCAGACCTGCGGCTACTAGCGTCCATGGCAGGCCGCTGGGGGTTTGTGCAGACATCAGGAACCTCTGCCTGGCTCACGAGAAGCACGGGGGAGGCTTCGGTACTGGTGGCAGGGGTCGGTGAAGCCTCAGCACACTCTCCAGGCTCACGCTGCGGGTCCCGCTCAGTAGAAACTGAGCTGATGACGTCACCTGCGCCAGGGGAATCCCGCTCTGCTGGAGAGCCGGGCACATCTTCGGGGAGCTGCTCCGGGGGGGTCTCCTCCACAATCTCACTCTGCACAGCCCCAGCCTGACTCTCCACAGTGGGGGGACTCGGGGCAACCTCAGTCACAGCACATACATCGGCCTCTCCTGTCCTGCTCGCTGCAGACTTGGCAGCGGCAGCCTTCTTACAGGCAGGACCGGCAGCCTTCTGCACATCAGAGGGAAACTCTGCAGACAGAGGCACGGCGTCCTCTTCACCCCCACTCCCTACAGCATCATCATTTTCATCCACATCCTCACCCAGTTTTCTTTTCTTCACTCGCTGCAGCTTTGGCAACTCCTCTGCCTGCAGCATCTGGGAATCAGTTACTTCATCCACAGGGGGGCCAGGGGGGGTCTCAGCAGCGGTTGGGCCCATATGGACTACACTGGTGCCTTCTCCAGCTGCATCAGTAAGTGGGGTCTCAGTAACAGCCTCAGAGTCCCGGGGCTCCACACGGGGAGCCAGTGACCACCTCCTGCCCCTACCATAAGAACCAGCGGCAGCAGCATACGTGTAAATCCTTGTTTTACCACGCTTTTCACAATCTTTGGCCAAGTGGCCGCCCACACCACAGAGGTCACACACTTTCACCTTCTTGCAGCTGGAGCCAGGGTGCACTGGCTCCTTGCAATGTCTGCACCGCTCCTCCGAGACACAACTTCCAGTTCCATGCCCAAACATATAGCACCTCCGGCAGTAGAGAGGCTGCCCAGGATACGTGACATAACCTCTCTCCCCGGCAATAGAGAAGACAGGGGGTGGGTGAACTACATCATGCCAGCACCCCTCCTGCCTCTTGAACTTCACAATAAACTTCATTTTGCTTCTGTATACTCCTATGTGATTGTATATTTTTTCAGCAGAGCTCACATCCTCAAAATATCGCAGCATGAACAGCCTGACCACATCTGGCTCCACGAAAGGATTGTACATATGCACATAAATCTGTCTCGCCTTTTCATTAAATAATGGCGTGACTGACTCCAACCAATTAACATAATCTTCCCTGCTCTCTCTATAATCTGCCAGCACTTTTAGCGCATCTTCCTCATTATGCATTGTGATATCATAGGCCCCTTGTCCTGGGAAATCTTGTATTGCAAACATCTTGCTCTTATTCAGCTTCAACCCCTCCACCAGTACCTTATCGATGAACGCCTTCGGACCATGTCTCCTCCAATCCGTCTTTACGACAAAGCGAATTGAGTTCCGCAGTTTTGGCATGCCTCCTCCACCTCCTCCACTCGACGCAGCTGCCATCCTCTCCCCGTTTATCCAGGGCCCCCACAAGGAGGACCCTTAGAATACCCCTCGTTCCAAGTAAATATCCTCCACCTGATCTTCGCCAAAAGTCCTAGAAGCCACAGACTGTTTCGGATTGTTTGATCCTCATCAGTGCATGGCATGGATTAATTTGGCTCTATGGAGTAGGGCTTGTAAACCGAGAGGTACAGACTAACCAGCAAGCTCATGGTGACCCAGAACTCATTGGAGTGTGTAAGGGACTACAATGGTCCTAAAAGCCCCCTTACTAAGATGTTAAGAAAAACAAAAAATTGCTTTCCTAAAACAGAAAGAATTTGCGATAATTCAGGTTGGAGTGAGCTCGAGATGTCTCCCAGAGCACCACTGCTGAATATATGCAAATTAAGGTTAATTTGCATATATTCAGCAGTGGTGCTCTGGGAGACATCTCGAGCTCACTCCAACCTGAATTATCGCAAATTCTTTCTGTTTTAGGAAAGCAATTTTTTGTTTTTCTTAACATCTTAGTAAGGGGGCTTTTAGGACCATTGTAGTCCCTTACACACTCCAATGAGTTCTGGGTCACCATGAGCTTGCTGGTTAGTCTGTACCTCTCGGTTTACAAGCCCTACTCCATAGAGACAAATTAATCCATGCCATGCACTGATGAGGATCAAACAATCCGAAACAGTCTGTATGCATGTTGGATTATTATGGCTCTGTACAATTTAACAAGCTGACACATCATTGCATTCCAGCGGTTCTGGAGGTGTGTTTAGCTTCTAAGGGTACAATGGTTAATTTGCATATATTCAGCAGTGGTGCTCTGGGAGACATCTCGAGCTCACTCCAACCTGAATTATCGCAAATTCTTTCTGTTTTAGGAAAGCAATTTTTTGTTTTTCTTACAATAGCACGTAACACTTCAACAATGAGTTGCAAACACCATTAAATGCCTTTTCTGCTGCGATTTATATAAAATACAGCCTACCAACTATGATACAATATTCAAGAAGGAACTTATCCATGGAGAACTATTGAGTAAATCATTTGAATCTATATGCTTCAAAGCTACAAGCTATATAAATTCTGTCCAAATATGAACATTATTCTATCAAACTTATGGCAAACTACCATGCCATGGGGAAATGATTTAACTCTACTCACTTGTATAAGTCTGGGTGACAAATAAATGTCATCAGTTAATTAATCCACTTTAGACCAAGGGAATTAGGTTGTACTAAAAACTCAATTCACTTTACACTATGAAACTAAGCTAACACGGTGACGTAGCAGCCAGTGCTCTCGCCTTGCAATGTTATTCAAATCTCTGCCTGGTTAACATCTGCCAGGAGTCCGCATATCCTCCCCGTGTCTGCATGGGTTTCCCCCAGGCACTCAGTTTCCTCACCCAAAAAAAACCCCCACAGACAAATCTATTCTGTAATATGAGAAACTTCATTCACATACATATAGACCGGGGTGACAGTTGGTAATTTTAATCTAAGGACACTAAGTTTCAGAAAAAAAAAACATTCTCAAAAAACTTCCTATACTAGACTTGTGGATTTATTTAGAGACTGCCACGTGTGTAGTGAACACAGAAGCAGGTATATTAAAGAAAGATAGGGAAGAAATATATATATATAAATTATTCACTGTTCCAAATACTCCAATAATATAAATCATAAAATACATATATACATATGTATGTATACATGCATACAGATATACGGTATATTTTAAATGTACTTTTTTTCCTCTGAAAAGTAGTACGTTAGTTCCTCTCTTTTCTGCTGGCAGAAGAAAAAAACCCACAAGCAGGTGTTTTGTGCAGCCACCCGGAAACACCAATTAAAGAAAGAAAAAAAATGAATCCTTTGTCACAGACCCGAACCTATCTCGATACAATTTAACTCTTTTATTTCTAACTATTAAGAATACATCCGTATATATGCAGAAATCATTTATTAACAGGAAAAAAAAGATAAAAATGCTACTATTTCATAAGGCAAATATCCCTGACATTTCTCCATATATACGGACATATATGTTCTCAAATAATCTAATGTTTTAATGTTAAACCCCATTAGATTAAAAAGTAATAAACTTTGTACTTCCTCATTTCTGTACTCATTTTACTTTTCCTGTCACTGACTCCTTCAGAAGAGGAACCCACACAGATGTTGGCAGGCGTAGATTAGATCCCTTAAAAATGACATGTCCTCATCTTTAACCCTTTCAAACTTAAAGGGGAATTCTAACACTATTTAATAAAACTAATACTTTCTGATTATTTCAGAATTACATCTGCATTTAGCTAAAAACCTGGTGTAGGTTTTACATTAGGGCCCCCCTCCCCCAAGAACTTTATACATAGCAATTGATACAGACTGTGATAGAGAGTGGACCCTTCGGGGCCCTTCTAGAACAAGGGCCTTGGTGCGGTCACTACCTCTACACCAAGCATGTACTCAATACAATCTCTCAATTTACACACAATATATATGAATACATTATGATACATGGTATTTTATAACTATATCCTAATTTACAGGAATTACATTACTATATTTCTGAAATTTTCTCTTACAAAAAAAGCTTATATTAAATGACCCATGGATAATTCAGATAATTTCTGACGGTCAATGTACAAATCTCAGTATAACCAGATATTTGTTAAATATGGCATCTGAAACCAGGTTTGTACGTACATAGAATTTATACTGTAGATTTTGATAAGTGACCGTTCTCATCCGAATTTCATGAGTGTCCCCAATATTACTAATCATCTCTTTAGAAATCTTCAGAAAATACAGTAATGATCTTATAACACTTTATATAATACTCTATCATCGCTGGCGCAACCAGACGGAGAACAGACATAAAACACACATTACTAGTCAAGATTAATACACAAACAAGACAGACTTGGACATATATAATTCTAATCACCGTTAGACATGGTTCTTTAACCAATTGTATATGGATTGAACTATTACTCCTCTCTCCCCCCCCCCCCCCAAGGGAATGACAGCCCAAGACTAATATACTATATTATATTCTAACCAAAAATGAACAAAATATTTTTCTTCCAGATATTCTGGCAACACAAAGGTTCATAAATTTCATCTATATTGGGGATTGGGATAGGAAACATTTTGACAATATTTTGACCCATTGATCTAATTTCAGTTTTATACTGTAATTTATTGGCCCTCTATTAAATCTATGTGTCAAATATAAGATATTGCCGTACCAATAGACAATTCTTATCTAGATAAATTATAATTTATATATTTTTAAAATTTATCAACACTATTTTTTTATCAATAACTACTATTTATCAATAATTCTATCTATAATTCCCATCTCATGAGAACAAAACAAACTTTGTCTAGGGATTTTATCTTTCTGCAACCTCACTAAACCCAAACTGTTTCTGAGAATTTAATAACTTTTTTCTTAACCTTACTAATAAAACAGATTATTAGTTACAAAACAAACGCAGACAAATAATCTAAAACATCTGAATCTTATCTGACATTATAAAAACCTTACAAAAATAAACTGTAATAAACCCATTCAAAACCTAAGAAGAACTACAAATACCCAGAAATCCATACCATATGGTGTCCTGTTCATTTCCCAAATGAACTCTATTTTCTTGCCAAAAGAAAATGTATTGAAGTTGATCAGACTTCAAATTTGCTAGATTTTTCCCCAAAAATCTATTTTTCCCTTAGACCTACTAAGAGAAGTGTAATACACTTACAAAAAGTCTACATTCTCCCTAATTTTTTTTTTTATTTTTTTTTATTAAACTAAGGCCTTCTAAAAACCTTATAATGTATATAATTAAATTATACTATCAAAAAACACAAACTCCAACACCGGATTCATTTTGGTATCAACAGAAATTTCACATAAATAATATAGACACCTCTCTCTTTAAAAAAAATAAAAAGAGAAATATAGTCATATTACTTACGTGATTTCTTGAAGAAGACCATCCGCGGCGAGCCCTCAGCTGAAAGGAGTCGTATCTATTTAAGTTCATGTCAGATATCAGATGCTTTAGACTACTTCATTTCCTGGCGCCAGGACATGTCACATAACGTGGTTAACAGGACACACACACACACAGGAGTTGTGAGCACAAATTATGCTGGTTGTTTATTACAATTGCTTTCCTTATATCCCACTCAATACAGGATTTTGCTCATGCGCAGTTTATCATCATATGTCACCATAATTACAGAAAGTCATGTGATTTACGAGAATTAACACAGTTCAATGATCACGGGGAAAACATGTTATTTATGACCTTGCAGATGTCCCCATTGGGGAATTTATGGGTTTTGCCCAGAGAGAAGAATTTGGCTATTCTGTACCTCATGCAGCCAGCTCTTCCTGCACAGATGTGTGTGGGTGGCTGATTGTTCTATAGACACATTAATATCACCCTGAATAGATACATGAGACACAGACTTAGATACATGTATGCTTGTATATGAAATTGATCTATATACTAATATATATACATACATATATATATATATACATATATACCTACATATCCTTTCACATATAAGCTAGCAAGCTTCGCAGGCAAAGATGAGGAGTTGAAGGCTTTGATACCTCAGGAAAATGATGGTTTAATTCCAGTCTCCGATACTTGGCTTCATTCATCACACAACTGGACAGTCAATATGAATTGCGCAAAAAAAGTGGGATCAGCGCATCACCAGGCCGCCTCTGAATGGCCTCAGCTCAGAGATGCGCTGAGCCCCCCCAGAAACTGCAAACGCACCTTGAACCCAAACAGAGGCTCTGCATATACACCAAAGGAAAACTATTAAGTGGGAGCAGCTGACCAGATATAAATCAATCAAACATAGCAAAGAAATGAACAGCGCTACGTAAAAACAGATGAGTGCTTACCTGCAAAAAAGTGCACACCCCACTCATGGGATTCAAATACACAATGAGCATACACATGACCTGTCTACCACTTGGAGGATGTTAGTTTCACTAACAATTTGCAATTTGTTAGGTACTTGTCCCTCCCACTGTCGAAGAAGTCTTTCCTCCACTAACATCCTCCAAGTGGTAGACAGGTCATGTGTATGCTCATTGTGTATTTGAATCCCATGAGTGGGGTGTGCACTTTTTTGCAGGTAAGCACTCATCTGTTTTTAAGTAGCGCTGTTCATTTCTTTGCTATGTTTGAGTCAATATGAATAGTTACGCTCTTTCTTATAAAAAGTATCAGAGTGTTAGAGGTAATTTCAAGGTAAATGTTGAAGAGGTCTTGTAAATGAAGTTTAGGAGGGAAAAGAGGTGCCCTGGGTGTATAAAAGCATCTAAAAACATTTTTAAAAGGTAAAGGATAACGAGGTGTCTTACCTCAATGACGAAATCTTTGTAAACTACAAAAGATTTTTATTTAGCACAGGCAACACGTTTCGCCGGTCTGAGCCCGCTTCCTCAGGCCAAAACCAGTGCCTACAACAGTAAGGAGGACTCCCCAGTATAAAATTGCATCACAATTCCCATAAGACTCAACCCTCTTTAGATGATATATCAGATCCATATTTATTGCCAGATATGTATACAGCATACAGACAGCACTGTCTGTATGCTGTATACATATCTGGCAATAAATATGGATCTGATATAACATCTAAAGAGGGTTGAGTCTTATGGGAATTGTGATGTGATTTTGAACTGAGTGAGATTGGGAGGTGTGATGGACCTCTCACCCCATTAAGACTCCCCGCAAATATACACGCTATCCTGAGGCTGGTGGACTATCCTCCTACAGACTCCCCAGTATAACACATGAATATATAAATACAAAAATGATAGTAAATAGCTAAAAAATAATAACTAATACATATCATATAATGTAATTTCCAACATGCTGGTACACACGATTATTATTACAGTTGTTCTAAAGATCGCAGATTGTATGCTGTTGCTGTACCATTATTATGTAAGTAGGATATAGCACCGAGTACTCTCTGAAGTATCCCTGAAGCTATGGTTGCCGCCAAGGTGGACATGTGTCTCCATTTTTCCAAGAGAGCGACCACATCCGGGTCCCTCCAGGACCACCCCAAGTGGAGTCGGGTTCATAATCTCCACCTGCTTTCTGTGGTTGGTTGCTCCTTGCAACCCTCCTTTGTGAGTAGCGTTCTTTACCTTATTATTATTATTATCCACATCCTTCTTTGGCATCCTGCACTACTGGGCTCCCGTCTTTTTGTCTCCTGTGCTTTTCTTTATAGGGTGCTGCCACACTCCTACCCCATGTTGTAAATGAAGTGTCTGTTGGTTTTGAGATGTTGTTGGCTTCATTGCAGAGCCATCATTTAATTTTTCTACAGGTCCACTAGTTTAACAGAGGAGCTGTAACAGCACCACCACCGCAGCTGCCTCTGTGCCCCTGTCCGTCTCGCCACCCATGCCTCGGGCATCTAGCACGCCGAGGACGGGTATATCGGGCCCCTGTAAGGTCGCATTGACGCATGCGCGCGCGCACCGTCACGACCTTTATGCGAGGAAGCGGTGGCTCAGCTGACCGGAGGGTCAGGCGCGCAGGGGGGGGGGGGGGGGGGCGTGCCTCAGGCTCTCCTCAGGCTCTCCTTGGGCTCTTAAGCTCGGAGGATTCATTCATCGGGTGTCTGCCGTTGCGAATGCCTCGTGTGAGCACTCAGACCTAGTCAGGCTCCTGCGCATGATAGATGTATATGCAGTGTTTGCAATATACATCTATCTATAGTTAGTTTATTGTATTTGATTATCTGTGTATGACTCCTAGCTCTGTTTGACTACCCTCCTGCTTAGTGATTCTGTACTTTAGCCTATCTGATCTTACTGCCGACTCTGCCTGGTTACCGTTTACTCTCTGCCTTCTGATTCTGTACTTTATCTGCCTGCCTGTTGCCAAACTCGATTTGTCTGACCTCTCTACTCACCAGTGAGCCCTCATCACTGGTGAGGTGTTCGCTGTACTGACAGTGCCCGCCAGCTCCTCTGGTGAGCTCCTGCCACATCTGTCAGTACGTACTGTTGCACCAAAACACACAGTGCATTTAAGCATCACTCTTGTCTGTGTACTATACTTGCATTATTGGTGATTCTGCAGATCACTACATAATCAGGTATAGCATCTGTATTATTGGTGATACTGCAGATCACCAATAATCAGGTATAACATCTTTATTATCGGTGATACTGCAGATCACCAATAATCAGGTATAACATCTGTATTATCGGTGATACTGCAGATCACCAATAATCAGGTATAACATCTGTATTATCGGTGATACTGCAGATCACCAATAATCAGGTATAACATCTGTATTATTGGTGATACTGCAGATCACCAATAATCAGGTATAACATCTGTATTATCGGTGATTCTGCAGATCACCAATAATCAGGTATAGCGTCTGTATTATTGGTGATACTGCAGATCACCAATAATCAGGTATAACATCTGTATTATTGGTGATACTGCAGATCACCAATAATCAGGTATAACATCTGTATTATTGGTGATACTGCAGATCATCACATAGAGATCTGGTTGTTGCTTACACTGATCATTCCAGGAGCTTAATAAGAAAATACTACGCTGGCCAGAGAGTGTCTAATAATGATAGTGCCTCTGAGGTGTATACATATGAATATACAAAAAGGAATTACTGATTCCAGATTGGCTCAGGAGAGCTTCGCTCCATGCATTTATGTAGATTTAACAGGTATTCAGATGTTCCCCAAGATGTGTACAGCATCTACATGGAGAGAAGAACAGCGTTCTGTGTGTGTATCTGCGTTTTATTGGGCTTCACACAGATGATAACGTGCTCCTCTCTGTGATGGCTGAGAAATGTCCTACGATAAGTTTCAGCTAAACAGGCTTTTAGTGATGAATGTAATCCACTCATTTCAGTTACACCAAATTTTGCATAAATGTTCCCCCATACGCCCATATGTAATTGTGATTTGTAAATTCAAGTGATTTTGTGTAATCCTTCGTAATTTTGCGTCCTTTTGTGCAGACTTTAGCAGTGAATAGGAAAGTCTCCATGCCTGCTATTGTCACCAAAATTGCTGCATATGTTACAGAGAATATTGGGTAAAAGAAAAATATTTTTTCAAAAAGACCTTGGGTGTGAGACCTGAGGTGAGTTCCCCCCAGGGGAACTATGAGTAACTGTACAAGATTTTTCTGTAAACTTTCAAAACCAGACCACACGCGATGGACTGTCCAGTCATTATAACCACATGCATAAGAAGGGTTTTAGCCTCTTAAGTGGTTACAATCGAGCAAGTAAGTAGTGCATGATGGGAATAAACACACAAGATTCCGTATTCTGTGCAGACATGACTCCTATTGGATTCTAACACTCGGGACACCAGAACCCAGTGGGCTAAAGTGTTTAAAAGAAATTATGCATTCATTCTGGTCTTATTGTGATGTAGATTATTTAGTTATATTTGATCATGTTTTATCATACTTATTTCAGTGATTTCTTACTCTTCCACTCCACTTTATGGTAGATGCAGTCTCAAGGAGTCTTTAAAGAGGAACTGTCGCAAAAATCGTAAAATGTAAAACACATACAAATAAGAAGTATATTTCTCCCAGAGTAAAATGAGCCATAAATTACTTTTCTCCTATGTTGCTGTCACCTACAGTAGGTAGTAGAAATCTGACATTACCGACAGGTTCTGGACTAGCCTATCTTCTCATAGGGGTGTTCTCTGGGTTTTCTTCATTTTTAAAAGCACTTAGTGAATGGCAGTTGCTCCGTCCAAATGCCAAAATAGTGTGCAGCGAGCAGGGAGGCTGGACAGCGTCATTGTATAAATCTTTTTCAGGGAATGTCTTTCTAAAGAATAAAGGCAGGCTGAGAATCACCCATGAAGAGATGGACTATCCCAAAACCTGTCGGTAATGTCAGATTCCTACTGCCTACTGTAAGTGACAGCAACATAGGAGAAAAGTCATTTATGGCTCATTTTACTCAGGGAGAAATGTACTTCTTATTTGTATGTGTTTTACATTTTAAGATTTTCGCGACAGTTCCTCTTTAAGTGATTTACATTGATATCTATTGCTGTATACCAGTTGGCATGAGTTGTTGTTATGTATTTGCAATACATGTGTGCAGCTTGCTTGCAGCACTGGGAGCCAATCAGCATTGATATCCTAGAAGTCTATCCCTTTGTACAGTCACTTCCAAGCTGCTCACTAAGTTTTAATATTAAATCCCTGGCCCCTATCGTTTCATTAACTCTTTGCCATGTTACGATTTCCCTTTAAGAACATATACAATTATTACATGTTATTCCATATATTACATATTGCCCTGTTTGTGGGAATATTAGTATTTCACTAAATAATTTATATTTGCATAGCCCCTCCCCCTTATGGGGGCGAATACTGATCTATACAGCCACTGAATATGCTTTTATTCATTAAAGCTAGTTCCTCCTCCTCTTCCTTTTCCCGCCCTTCCTTGCCATTCGCCAATGTAACATCCCACTTATGCTTCCCTTGCCACACCCCACCCCCAATCCTCCACTGCTGATTGGCCAATCTTTACATCTGTAATGCCAAATAAATATATACCGCCATATTGTTTTCATTGACCTGAGGAAACAGAGGCTGTTCCTCCGTGTAACACATTCTCTTTACCCCCCCCCCCCCCTTACCTTGTATGCCCAATAAATCTTTCCAAGCCACCCAGCATTCCCCACTGTTTGAATTTTTTAGTCGCCGCGGCACTTCCTAGTAACTGGGTTGAGTCGGCATCCCCTATACATGCCATCCAATGAAGGAGTCTGCACCGCCTCCCCTGGGGGACTCTACATTTGGCCACCTCTGTGAGAGCCTGGTCCTTGACATGCCTTCTCTGGCTGGTTTCTGCAAACAGCCTTAACCTCCTTGGCGGTATTTCTCGAGTCAGGCTCGGGCCACAATCCGCAGCTCTGAGTGGTAACCCCGTGCTGGATTCATGGGGGGGATGTGTAATGTGCAGGGATGCCGCAGATCTATCTAGCAGTAGGACTTTTAGAGTCTAAACGCATGTGAAAAAAATGAACTGCTTTCAGACACTACAATCCAGCAATAATTTCCGTCGCCACTCAAAAAGGCTGTTGTGACACCACTACTTAAAAAACCATCTCTAGATCCTACCACACTTGCCAACTACCACCCAGTGTCACTTCTCCCATTTGCATCCAAACTACTTGAACGCCATATACATGCAGAATTAAGCCATTATTTATCTGCTAACTCCCTACTTGATCAGTTCCAGTCTGGCTTTCGCTCCAACCACTCCACGGAAACAGCCCTTACCAAAGTGGCCAATGACCTTCTTACAGCCAAATCCAAAGGTCAATTTTCCATACTCATCCTTCTTGACCTGTCATCAGCATTTGATACTGTCGACTACACCTTACTCCTACAAATACTTTCAAATGTCGGAATAAAGGGCCTTGCTCTCACATGGTTATCTTCCTACCTCTCTGGAAGGTCCTTCAGTCTCCTACTCAGATCAGATCTCTTCTCCTCATGCTTTGTCTGTCGGGGTTCCCCAAGGCTCTGTCCTTGGTCCTCTCCTCTTTTCCATCTACATGCATGGTCTTGGTGATTTAATCAACTCATTCGGGTTTCAATACCACCTCTATGCAGACGATACACAACTGTACCTCCCTGCCCCAGATCTTAACTCCCTCCTTAAACGTGTTCCTGACTGCTTGTCTGCTATATCCTCCTTCATGTCCTCTCGCTTCCTAAAACTTATTATGAGTAAAACTGAACTAATAATTTTTCCACCGTCTCTGTCCACCTCCCTGCCTGAAGTAACAATAAATGTTAATAACACTCACATAACTTCAGTTCCCAAAGCTCGGTGCTTGGGGGTAATATTCGACTCATCTCTCTCTTTTATTCCTCATGTTTACTCCATAACCAGCTCCTGCCATCTCCAACTCAAAAACATATCTCGCATCCGTCCTTTTCTCACTCAAGACACAACTAAAATGTTAATACATGCTCTCATAATTTCTCGTCTGGACTACTGCAACATACTACTCTGTGGACTACCTTCTAACAAACTGGCCCCGCTCCAGTCGGTACTGAACTCAGCTGCTCGTCTCATTCATCTTTCTTCTCGATCTTCCTCTGCCGACCCTCTTTGTCAAGCTCTTCACTGGCTGCAAATTACCCAGAGGATTCAGTTCAAACTCCTAACCCTATCCTACAAAGCTCTCCACAATCTCTCTCGCCGGTACATATCCTCACTAATTTCCAGATACAAACCCAATCGCAATCTCAGATAGGCACATGATCTTCTGTTGTCCTCCTCTAGAATCACCTCCTCACATTCACGCTTACAAGATTTTGCACGCGCTTCACCCCTCCTCTGGAATGCCCTCCCACAACACATCCGTCACTCGCCAACCTTTGTTGCCTTTAAACGCTCTCTAAAAACACACTTGTTCCGACAAGCATATGCGCTACCTTAGGCCACTTCCCTTTGTCCTAAGACCAAATTGCACTCCTACTAGGTGTCCTAAAACACAAAGCCTCTATATATTTGTTGTATACTACCCCTCCTCTTGTTTCCCCCCATTCCCTTTAGATTGTAAGCGGACAAGGACAGGGCTCTCTCCCCCTTTTGTGTTTTGGTAACCATTATACATTTTATTCATCATGTTACTTTTATCACTGTCGTTACCAATTCTATAATTTGCTTTTGTATCATTCTTTGTATTTTGTCACTAATTATGTATCTTGTATTTTGGTGTATAGCATTGTCTGTATTATTATGTACCCTATGTTTGTTTCCTACTTTGTACAGCGCCACGGAATATGTTGGCGCTTTATAAATCAATAATAATAATAATAATAATAATAATAATACGCCAGGGAGGTTAATTGAATCAGATGAGAACTGTCCTGGGCAGATCAGTATACAGATTGATGTATCTTTCATAGACTTCAGTTCTCTCTCTCTCTTTTTCTCTTTACCTACATAATAGAATATAGAGCTGCCTATATTGGGACTGCCGGATTACACCTCCAAAGGGGATCTTTCCAAATCCCATCCTTTTGCCCAATTTTCACCCCAAAGCACCGTGTGTTTTGGGAACTGAAGTTATGGAGTGTTATTACCATTTATTGTTCTATCAGCAGAGACGGTATTATTCATTACAACATGATTCCAGACAGTAGCAGTTGCTAGGTTGCTGTAAGATAGGATTGATTAAATTAAATAACCAGCATCAGAATCCTAAAAGTAAATAGAAATTTCCGCTACCATAATAAACTATCACTCAATATAAGTAGTGCTGTTCAGAATTCCATTTCTGCTGCAATATTGTCCTTGACACATACATAGGATTTATTTCGCTAAAGTCTTCAGGTCTGTTTCAGATCTGACATTTATTCCATGAACTTTGTTAATTTGATAGTCCCGCAAACATGACACGCTCCCCTTTGCAAGCCTGTGACGTCTGCCTAATGAATAGATTGAGGGATTTCGTTACTATGGACACCATCACTATTTTTTGTACCTTTTTATCTCCGTGGAAACGGGATGCTTCTGATCTATTATTCTGAGAACTATTTGTAACAGACATCAGTAGACTGCACACAGGGAGGGGGAATTAGCAAGAGAAGTTTTACATCCTGTCAGTGCCTATTTTGTCTCTATCATACATCAGAGCCCGTCGGTGCTGAAGTTTCCTGGAGTGGGCTAGTAAAACTAGGATGAAGGGTGGTTAGCAGGCAGATGCTAAGGAAAAGCAGACATGCAGGAGAGATCGACGCTCTAATCCGATGGGCCCCGGATAAAGTGCTGTGCGTCCAACACGGCTTCTATTAGAAAGAGCCTGAAAGACAAACTAAGCAGCTAACACAATCATTTTTTTTTAAAGTGGAGAAAGAAGAAAATTGACTTTTTATAATGTTTTTTTCTTGCTAAGTTCAAATAATAATACTAAAAAAAAATTCAAAACCTTTCAGAATTTCTGCTGAATCCTCAGATCTTACATTTTACAATTCTCATTGTCCATCAGAAGACGTGGAATAATGGGAACTAATTATACAGTAGCAAGTCACTTTCCTGTGACCACAGAGGTGTGACACTTCAATCATACATGTGTTATAATCTTCAGAAAGATGCCACAGATCAATCAAGGATGTCATTTCCATGCCAAGGACACAGAATGCTGTTCCTGAGAACTTGTGCCAAAATAATTTTCTATTGGTGAGCAATCATTTAGGAACACTTTTTTCTCATCTGCATCACTCGACTGCCTCATAACACTTCACCAGCAGCCTCTTGGACTAACCTCTGCACACCAGCAGCCTCTTGGACTGACCTCTGCTCACCAGCAGCCTCTTGGGCTGACCTCTGCTCACCAGCAGCCTCTTGGACTGACCTCTGTTCACCAGCAGCCTCTTGGACTGACCTCTGCTCACCAGCAGCCTCTTGGACTGACCTCTGCTCACCAGCAGCCTCTTGGGCTGACCTCTGCACGCCAGAAGCCACTTGGGCTGACCTCTGCTCACCAGAAGCCTCTTGGGCTGACCTCTGCTCACCAGCAGCCTCTTGGACTGACCTCTGTTCACCAGCAGCCTCTTGGACTGACCTCTGCTCACCAGCAGCCTCTTGGACTGACCTCTGCACGCCAGAAGCCACTTGAGCTGACCTCTGCTCACCAGAAGCCTATTGGGCTGACCTCTGCTCACCAGCAGCCTCTTGGACTAACCTCTGCTCACCAGCAGCCACTTGGGCTGACCTCTGCTCACCAGCAGCCTCTTGGACTGACCTCTGTTCACCAGGAACCACTTGGACTGACCTCTGCTCACCAGCAGCCTCTTGGGCTGACCTCTGCTCACCAGCAGCCTCTTGGACTGACCTCTGCTCACCAGCAGCCTCTTGGACTGACCTCTGCTCACCAGCAGCCTCTTGGGCTGACCTCTGCACGCCAGAAGCCACTTGGGCTGACCTCTGCTCACCAGAAGCCTCTTGGGCTGACCTCTGCTCACCAGCAGCCTCTTGGACTAACCTCTGCACACCAGCAGCCTCTTGGACTAACCTCTGCACACCAGCAGCCTCTTGGACTGACCTCTCCTCGCCAGAAGCCTCTTGGACTGACCTCTGCTCACCAGAAGCCACTTGAGCTGACCTCTGCTCACCAGAAGCCACTTGGGCTGACCTCTGCTCACCAGCAGCCTCTTGAACTGACCTCTGCTCACCAGAAGCCTCTTGGGCTGACCTCTGCTCACCAGCAGCCTCTTGGACTAACCTCTGCTCACCAGCAGCCTCTTGGACTGACCTCAGTTCACCAGCAGCCTCTTGGACTAACCTATGTTCACCAGAAGCCACTTGGGCTGACCTCTGCTCACCAGCAGCCTCTTGGACTGACTTCTGCTCACCAGCAGCCTCTTGGGCTGACCTCTGCTCACCAGCAGCCTCTTGGGCTGACCTCTGCTCACCAGCAGCCTCTTGGACTAACCTATGTTCACCAGCAGCCACTTAGGCTGACCTCTGCTCACCATCAGCAGCCACTTGGACTGACTTCTGCTCACCATCAGCAGCCACTTGGACTGACTTCTGCTCACCAGCAGCCTCTTGGACTGACTTCTGCTCACCAGCAGCCACTTGGGCTGACCTCTGCTCACCAGCAGCCTCTTGGGCTGACCTCTGCTCACCAGCAGCCTCTTGGACTAACCTATGTTCACCAGCAGCCACTTGGGCTGACCTCTGCTGAGGAAGATATTTCTGTCTAAGAGGTTTACCAGCTTTGCACCACCAAGTTTGGTGCTGCAATGTGAAATATTGAACTTTTTTTTCCAACACAGATCTACGGAAGACAAAGAAATGATGAATGTCTCTTTCCTGACCTCCTCTTCAGACAGCATTCATCCAGAGTCAGTGCTCATCCCAGTGCTCTACTCCCTTATTTTTCTGGTGGGCACAGTGGGCAACAGCCTAGTTCTGGCAGTCTTGCTAAGGAATGGCAAGATAAATAACACCACCAATCTTTTCATCCTGAATCTAGGCGTGGCCGATCTCTGCTTCATTATTTTCTGTGTACCTTTTCAAGCCACTATTTACACCCTGGACAGCTGGGTCTTTGGCCCCTTCATGTGTAAAGCTGTGCACTTCTTCATATACCTCACCATGTATGCCTCCAGTTTCACCCTCACCACCGTCTCTCTTGACAGGTAGGATAAGCTTTCTTTACTTTTCTTTCTTTTTATTATTTTTTTAAAGAGAAAATATTAAACCGGTAGTTATGTTAGTGATGAAATTGGTATTAGTATTTCAGGTACACTTTTTAACCTCCCTGGCGTTCTATTAAGATCGCCAGGGCGGCTGCGGGAGGGTTCTTTTTTAATTAAAAAAAAACTATTACATGCAGCCAACTAAAAGTTGACTGCATGAAAGCCCACTAGAGGGCGCTCCGGATGCGTTCTTCTGATCGCCTCCGCGATCAGAAGTAACAAGGAAGGCCGCATTGAGCAGCCTTCCTTGTTTTGCTTACCTCGTCGCCATGGCGACGAGCGGAGTGACGTCATGGACGTCAGCCGACGTCCTGACGTCAGCCGCCTCCGATCCAGCCCCTAGCGCTGGCCGGAACTGTTTGTTCCGGCTACGCTGGGCTCGGGCGGCTGGGGGGACCCTCTTTCGCCGCTGCACGCCGCGCTGCGGCGGCGATCAGGTAGCACACGCGGCTGGCAATGTGCCGGCTGCGTGTGCTCCTTTTTATTTCATCAAAATCGGCCCAGCAGGGCCTGAGCTACACCCTCCGGTGGTAATGGACGAGCTGAGCTCGTCCAGACCGCTAAGGAGGTTAAAGGAGTACTGTAGGGGGGTCGGGGGAAAAAGAGTTGAACTTACCCGGGGCTTCTAATGGTCCCACGCATGCATCCTGTGCCCGCGCAGCCACTGACCAATGCTCCAGCCCCGCCTCCGGTTCACTTCTGGAATTTGCGACTTTCAAGTCCACTGCACCTGCGTGGCCGAGTCCTCGCTTCCGCTGACATCACCAGGAGTGTACAGTGCAGACCCAGTACAGTCTGCGCTCCTGGTGATGTCAGCGGGTGCGAGTACACAGCCACGCAGGCGCAGTGGTTTTTCAACTTTTAATTTGCAAATTCCGGAAGTGGACCAGCGGCGGATACTGGAGCATCGGGGAGTGGCTGTGCGGGCACAGGATGTCTGCGGGGGACCATTAGAAGCCCCGGGTAACTTCAACTCTTTTTCTCCCGACCCCCCCTACAGTAGTACTTTAAAAGGACAACTGAAGTAAGAAGGAGGCTGCTATATTTATTTCCTTTTAAACAATACCAGTTGCCTGGCAGTCCTGCTGACCTATTTGGTTGAAGTAGTGTCCAAATCACACCCGAAACAAGCATGCAGCTAATGTTGGCAGATCTGACAATAATGTCAGAAACACCTGATATGCTGCATGCTTGTTCAGGGTCTATGGCTAAAAGTATTAGAGGTAGAGGATCAGCAGGATAGCCAGGCAATTGGTATTGTTTAAAAGGAAATAAATATGGCAGCCTCCATGTCCCTACCCTACTACATCAGCTCTATCATACATTTGCTACAAGTACTTTTTGAAAATGCCAGCAGTCTGTCCTCACTCATCCTCATTTGAGAAGGCAGAATAGTTTGCTGTGAGGTCTGCACTCTTACAGGTCAGTCTTCTTGTGGTTTTGGCACTTAGAAAGTATTAGTGATACTTTATGTTTATGTCTGTGGTGCAAAACAGTTCACACATAAATCTGCACATTTCCAGTCCAGTCAAGTACTATCCTGTCCAGCATGTTTTTCATCCATTTTCTATCAGTCTTACCAGATTGGAATGGAAATGTACACCTTTTTGTGTGTGAACACAGCCACAGAAACGAGTGCAAAACTGATACAAAACTGCCAGGGCTGGGGTGGAAATGTACACCTTTTATGTGTGAACCCAGCCATAGAAACATATACAAAACTAATACAAAACTAACAGGACTGGACCGAAGTGGAAATGTACAGATTTATGTGTGAGCACAGTGATAGAAATACATGCAAAACTGATGCCAACTGTCAGAAACTGACAGGACTTGGCTGGACACCTTTTTATGTGTGAATCAAGCCTTAATTGTAAGCTACTCAAGCTAGTGCTGATCAACATGTCGCCACAATATAAATATGGAAAACATCACATAGACTTTTAATACAATAAGACATCAGTAAATGTAACTTAAAGTGATACTGTAGGGGGGTCGGGGGAAAATGAGCTGAACTTACCCGGGGCTTCTAATGGTCCCCCACAGATATCCTGTGTTGGCGCAGCCACTCCCCAATGCTCTGGCCCCGCCTCCGGTTCACTTCTGGACTTTCTGACTTTAAAGTCAGAAAACCACTGCGCCTGCGTTGCCGTGTCCTCGCTCCCGCTGATGTCACCAGGAGTGTACTGCGCAGACACAGACCATACTGGGCCTGCGCTGTGCGCTCTTGATGACATCAGCGGGATCGAGGACACAGCAACGCAGGCGCAGTGGTTTTCTGACTTTAAAGTCAGAAATTCCAGAAGTGAACCGGAGGCGGGGCCGGAGCATCGGTGAGCGGCTGTGCGGGCACAGGATGTCTGCGGAGGACCATTAGAAGCCCCGGGTAAGTTCAGCTCAATTTCCCCCGACCCCCCTACAGTATCCCTTTAAGCTGCACTGACAATCTTGCAGGAAATCAGTCAGTCATAAAGTACCGTTAAAACGTGAAGCTCTTTATACAGCAGATAAAGTAACCTCTTTCTTCCAGCTGTTGGGCTCAGGTTACAGTAACTAACCTACAAATTCCATTTCTGCTTTATCACTAAATATCACTTTGCTCATTGCATAAGAGACTGACACTATCACACCCATCTGTCTTTATATATGAAGAGTCTCCTAGGATGAGAGTCACTGGAGATTAGATGTGATCTTACAAACCTGGTGTGACGCTATTCAAAATGATCTGCCAGCCAACATTGCTAAAAGGTTGAAGTTGGTTAAAACTCTGACATAACATTCAATAAACATGGGTTTCCTTACTTTTATGACATTATATTATATAGTTATCGTATTCAGAATCTGTAGTCAGACAATATCACTTGTGCACAAAAGCACAATCCCAAAGTACAGTTTATCTGCTCTGAAAGCTGCCATTGCATTTGATTGCATAGCTGCTGTATTTGTATATTAAAATCTATCTAGTGATCACTTCTCAGCTCTTTCTGCTTCTACAGCAGAGAGAGTTGTCCTTGCTGCTGGCTCTATACTAATTGTAGCAGACAACGGGATGTAAACAAATGATAATGTTATCACCTCTTCGGATGTGGACAGAAACTGCCCACTGGAACAAGGAGCTTTACACTGAAGAACAAAGTGCTGCGTTTCTGCTATTGAAAACACTGTAATCCTGTAACGATTGGTGTCAGCAACACAGATTTTTTCTCATTATTGGTGATCTGCAGTATCACCAATAATACAGATGCTATACCTGATTATGTGGTGATCTGCAGAATCATCAATAATACTAGTATAGCTAGACACAGGACACCCAATGTGGAATAGTGTTTTGGTGTGACAGTATTGAGGAGATGAGATCTCCCGAGGAGCGGGAGATTCAGACAATACTGCAGCCAAGAATTCCCTGAGGGACAGGGAATTCAGACTGCATCGCAGCCAGTGGACACCTGAGGAGCAGGAACCACTGACTGCGCTGCAAGGATAATCACCTGAGGAGCAGGTGATTAAAGACCACAGTACAGCTAAGGATCCCCTGAGGAGCAGGGGATTCAGACTGTACTGCAGCCAGTGGATCCCTGAGGAGCAGTAGTGTCCAAATCACACCAGAAACAAGACGGAAGGCTGCTTCAGTGTTAAGGTTCAGGCACAGTCGGCAACAGTAATCAGATAGGCAGAAGTACCGAATCAGCAACAGGAGAGTAGTCAGGGAAGCAGAAGATCATAACAGATAAATAGTAGCAATATAGCAATATCCTAGTCTAGACTCTAGGTGTGAAGTCCTTGGTTTCAACACCTGGGATCTAGACTAAAGTATAGTACACAGATATCACAATGCAATTAGTACTTTAAGCTATCAACGGAAACTGGCTAAGTGTGGATCATCAGCTCCAGCTGCTTCTAACACACTGTGAGATCTGACTAAGGTCTGAGCGCTAACACGTTAGCGTTTGCAACAGCAGACAACCAGCAACTGACAGGCAGGTCCTATATATACTCCAAGCGCTCCACAGCAGATCAGCTGACCGGCAGATCAGCTGACTCCCCTTCTATTTGCATAAAGGTCCTGTCACCTGGCGCGCGCGCACAGCTCTCAATCTATGTGCAATAGAAGGACCAGGCGAACCAGCAGCATGTAACTGCGCGGCAGAGGCCGCCGGCTGATACGCGGAGATTGCCCATGCGGCGGTATCTCCGCTATCCTTTACAAATCCTGGTTTGTGTTGAGCCTTACAAGCTGCTGCTTTCAGGAATCTTTTTGTAAATAATGGTAGACCAGAGTATTGTTCTGTGTTAGCCATCGGTAAAAGCAAGACGTTTTCAATCAGGATGATACCATTTATTGGCTAAATAAGAAGAAAAATAGCAAGCTTTCAGCTAATAAGCCTTCTTCAGACTCAGTTCCTGTATGACACAGACTCAATGACACAGGAATTGAGTCTGAAGAAGGCTTATTATCTGAAAAAATTACTTTTTTTCTTCTAAGTTAACCAATAAATGTTTTCATCCTAAATCAATACTTATTACGTATGTGTTTAAAGATAACCCCTTGTCATTGCGCCTGCTATGCAAATTACCTTCTTTTTTTTGCAATTTTCTGATTTGTGTAGGTAAGTTGGCCAGCCGACCAGACAGACTATTCAAATACTTTTTTACATTTCATGGATTTTTTTTTTTAAGATATGAAATACAAATGTTTGCTCTATGCTAAATCCAAGTGACCGTTCATGGCGTTCTCCGGTCCAGAAAAGCCTCAGTTTATAAAAAAAAAAGGTGCAGGCACAAGATTACAATAGGACAACTGTGGATACAATTTTGCCTTTTTAAAAACAGATGTTTTGCTATAATTCAGTTTTCAGTGAGCAACTGCGGTTTCCCATGATGCATCACTTCCAAATATGCAAATCATCTCTTATGCCCCTGTAAGCCAGGTCCACATCCAGAACGGCTGGTGTATAGTGAGCTTATAGCTTATAAGCGTACAACCTGTCTCAGACTTTCTGCTCCACATCCGTGCTTTCTGGTCTCTGAGCCCCTATACTTTCCTATTGGTACTGGGTCACCATGAGCTATCTGGGTATTACGGGATTGGAATGGACAACTATTAACCTCTTCAGGACCACAGGCAGACTTTACCCCCCCCCCCCCCCCCCCCTAAAGACCAGGCTATTTTTCACAAAAATGGCTACTGCAGCTTTAAGGCCTAGCTGCAGGGCCACACAACTTAGCTCACAAGTGACCCCCCCCCCTTTTTTTTCTCCCCACCAACAGAGCTCTCTGCTGGTGGGGTCTGATCGCACCCCAGATGGTTTTTTTTATAAATATTTGCCTTTATTTTTGTGATATTTTTACTATTGTTTTCCTCCCCCCAGCCCCTCCGCACCCCCCCAGACCCCCCCCCCCCCGCCACTTCACAGCGGATCGCTTTTGTCCATCTGGAGGGGACAGCCGAGTGACACGGTTGTCCCCTGTACAGCGCTGCCTTAGATCGCAGCACTGTAAGTACTAAATAGACTGCACTCGCTGCTGGGAGACTGAAGGCGCCGTTAGGTGGTCTTGGGGCTGCCCCCACGGTCACGCCCATCGGTGTGACGCGGTCCTGTACAGGTTAATTAATTAAGAGTAGGAACACTCTAGTCAGAATCGCATATGCGTTTTCCACTATGTGCTATGTAAAATGCATATGCGATTCTGCCTGGTGCGTTTCTATCCTAAAACGTTCAGAAACTCTGGCTGTGGTCTAATATGATGATGTGATAGTAACAAGAATGTTTTAACTGTTCCCTATCGTCACATATAAAATCAGCTACATGTTTCTCTGGTAACTACTTCACTACTGAGGGGTTTTCCCCCTTCTGTACCAGAGCAATTTTCACGTTTCAGCGCTCCTTCCATTCATTAACCTATAACTTTATTACTACTTGAATGATTATGAAATAATCTATATCTTGTTTTATTCGTCTTTCTTTGGGTGGTACCTTTTGCCAATAATTATTTTATTCTAAATGCATTTTAACAAGAAAATCGCGCCACATGTCCCTGTGCTGTCCCCCGGTAGCCCTGGGATCAGTGAACGAGAACATGGTTCCCGATCACCGATCCGTGTCCCCAGCAGAAAAACCAAAGCGCTCTTACTTCAGTCTCTCTGCAAATAACATTTTCCGCATCCTCCTTGTGCTTCCGGTTAGCGAGAAGCACAAGGAGAAAAAAAAAACTCAAGGTGGCCATCTTGTGGCCAAATAGTAAAACTACATCTACATATTTTTTACACTACATTTTACACATCTAATGACATTAAAAATTAATTATTTCACAAACCAAAATATTACCCAAATAACATTTTTAATGGAAAAAAAAATTACAATAATAAAATAAAAAAGACCTAAATAGTTACCTAAGGGTCTGAACTTTTTAAATATGCATGTGAAGGTGGTATACTACGAACATTTTTTAAATTATAAGCTTGTAAATAGTGATGGACGCAAAACACAAAAATGCACCTTTATTTCCAAATAAAATATTGGCGCCAAACATTGTGATAGGGACAAAATTTAAATGGTGTAATAACCGAGACAAACGGGCAAATAAAATAAATAGGTTTTAATTATGGTAGCATGGATTATTTTAAAGCTATAATGGCCAAAAACTGAGAAATAATTATTTTTTTTCCATTTTTTTCTTATTAATCCTGTTAAAATGCATTTATAAAAAAATAATTCTTAGCGAATTGTACCACCCAAAAGAAAGCCTAATTAGTGGTGGAAAAAACAAGATATAGATCAATAAATTGTGATAAGTAGTGATAAAGTTATTAGCGAATGAATGGGAGGTGAAAATTGCTCTGATGCATAAGGTGAAAAATCCCCGCGGGCTGAAATGGTTAAAACCCACACATTTTATTAGCCCATTTGTTCCGAATATTAAAACATTTAAAATATTTCCCTAGTACAAGTATGGCACCAATATTTTATTTTGAAATGAAGGTGCATTTCTTCAATTTGTCGTCCATCACTAATTACAAGACCATCATTTCATAAATGACATTAATATACCCTTTTGACATCCATATTAAAAAGTTAATTCCCTAAGGTAACTACTATATATTCCGGCGTGTAAGATGGCTGGGCGTATAAGACGACCCCCAACTTTTCCAGTTAAAATATACATTTTGGGATATACTCACCCAATAAGATGACCCTTTTTGACTGTTGGACATTTGTATACTGTACTGTATGTACTGGTGCTATACTGTATAAGCAGGTGCAGATACTGGTTCTGTACTGTATGTGGTACCCAGTATACAACAACCAGCCAATCACAGCAAGCGATGTATCTCACCAGTGATTGGCTGGTTGTAGTATACAAAGCCTCTACAGTGAGATGCCCCCTCACCTCAGCATCGGGACCGCGTTAAGTCACTTTCTTCCAGGAATCCTGGCGAGTGGATTTTCCTCTACCATACTTGTACAGCACCGCTCTTGCTATTATCATACGGTCACCGCATACAGCCACGGGCGTTTTTGAGCTCCCCCCCACCGTATGTGGCAACCGCAGATTCTCCAGTCCCACTCCGAAGTTTCAGCACCCGCCGTATAAGATGACACCCGGCGTATAGGACGATCCCCGGGATTTTGAGATGATACTCTTGTCTTTCTTATACGCCAGAATATACAGTAATTATGTATTTTTTAATGTGTCTTTTTTGTTATATGCATGTAATTTACTTAAAGGGATACTGTAGGGGGGTCGGGGGAAAATGAGCTGAACTTACCCGTGGCTTCTAATGGTCCCCTGCAGACATCCTGCGCCCGCGCAGCCACTCACCGATGCTCCGCCCCCCGCAGACATCCTGTGCCCGCGCAGCCGCTCACCGATGCTCCGGCCCCGCCTCTGGTTCACTTCTGGAATTTCTGACTTTAAAGTCTGAAAACCACTGCGCCTGCGTTGCCGTGTCCTCACTCCCCGCTGATGTCATCAAGAGTGCACAGCGCAGGCCCAGTATGGTCTGTGCCTGAGCCGTGCGCTCCTGGTGACATCAGCGGGAGCGAGGACACAACAACGCAGGTGCAGTGGTTTTCCGACTTTAAAGTCAGAAATTCCAGAAGTGACCCGGAGGCGGGGCCGGAGCATTGGGGAGTGGCTGCGCCAACACAGGATGTCTGCGGGGGACCATTAGAAGCCCCGGGTAAGTTCAACTCATTTTCCCCCGACCCCCCTACAGTATCCCTTTAACTATGTGAGAGGGAGGGAGATAAGGGGTTAATTTTAAATGTATATGTATATATATATATATATATATATATATATATATATATATATATATATATATATATATATACACAGTATATATATATATATATATATATATATATATATGGGTCTTTTTTTATTTTTAATAAATAATTGTAGGTGTAATTTTATTATTTGGCCACAAGATGTCCTCGCCTATTATTTCCTATTAGCGTACTATAAGTAGGCGAACAGGAAGCAATGCGTGGACGTGTTACTCTGATAGTTACAATGATCGTGGCATGTCATTGATGATGGCGATCATTTAAACGGGGACTTAGATTAATGAATGGGAGCTGTGTTCCAATTCATTCATCTCCCTTCTAATGGGTGGTGAAAAGTACCTGCGAGGGCGCGAGTGGCGGCCGGCCATCCACCGCAGTAGACAAACATCTATGTCACTGTGCAGGAACTGAAGTCCTGCGGGATGCAGGGATGAGCAGAAACTACGCCAGTGCGAATTTACGCATCATAGTTCGCATCTACGCATCGTAGTTCAAAGGTGAAGTTTCAAAACTACGCTTATGAATTTACGCATAGCGAAGTGCCGCTACATGTAGTATAGGTCCACTATGCGTAGTTAACATGTGTATTGCATAGTGGACTATGAATGCGTTACTCGCGTTTAAATATCCGCATGCGATTGTATGCTTACAAATTTACGCATTGGAAAGACAAGACAAATAACATTTATATTGCGCTTTTCTCCTGGCGGACTCAAAGCGCCAGAGCAGCAGCCACTAGGGCGCGCTCTATAGGCAGTAGTAGTGTTAGAGAGACTTGCCCACGGTCTCCTACTGAGTAAGTGCTGGCTTACTGAACAGGCAGAGCTGAGATTCGAACCCTGGTCTCCTGTGTCAGAGGCAGAGCCCTTAACCATTACACCATGCAGCCACCAAGGGGAATGTATGCATAGGAGAGTATGAGGCCTAAAGGTGGCCACTAACTGTCCAATTTCTAGCGAAAAATCGTTCGAGCGATTAGAAATTCTGATCGGACGAAAAATCGTTCACTACACCATCAACTAACCAATCTTTGCTTCCTATCTATCACGACCACCAGGAAAATCCAAATTTTCGTTCAACGAAAATTCATTCGGGCGACATTTTTTTCACTAGTTCATAATCGATTGTGTCCACCAATGGAGATTATTTACAAGCAATCCGATCAGAATTTCTGATCGCTCAAACGATTTTTCGCTAGAAATTGGACCGTTAGTGGCCAGCTTAAGTATTTAGCGGAGGAATTAATGCGTAAAAATTTTTAAGGAAAAAGATAAGGAAAGGTGGGGGGAAAGGCTGCGCACCTTTCAATTGCAGCATGTGTTTAGGGATGCACAGCTTTTCCCCCCACCTTTCCTTAACTTTGTAACTATGTAACTGTCAGGTTAGCTGCTCCCAGCCCCTCCTCCTAATTTTCCTGTTTGCATGATAAGTAGTAGCAGATTTGCATATGGTTTGCATCTGAATTGAATGCGGAGTGTGCAGAAAATCTATTTAGGTGCTTCACACTGAGCTGGTGGTCATTACAGATGCAGCCTTAGTGGTATGCGCTGGCGTTCTCCTCGCTGTTCAACCAAATGTAAGTTACACATTTTTTTTTTTTGCATAGCTGCTCCCGAGGTTTTAAATTTAGGTTAGGTCGCTTGCCCGGAGGTTTGCCTCACCGTGGCGCAAGTGTCTAGTATAATATACTTTGCATGCAAACCATATTGGAAGCTAAAGTTCCTCCTAGTTTAATAATTGTTAGCACTTGTCTTGGATGCAGGGCATGCGTTTTTCAGTCTGGCAGAGGCGGTGTATGCCTGTGCGATTAACCATTCAATTGCAACATGTGTTTAGGGATGTGCAGCCCCACCTTTCCTTAACTTTGTAACTATGTAACTGTCAGGTTAGCTGCTCCCAGCCCCTCCTCCTGAGTTTCCTGTTTGCATGATAAGTAGTGGCAGATTTGCATATGATTTGCATCTGAATTGAATGCGGAGTGTGCAGAAAATCTATTTAGGTGCTTCACACTGAGCTGGTGGTCATTACAGATGCAGCCTTAGTGGTATGCGCTGGCGTTCTCCTCGATGTTCAACCAAATGTAAGTTACACATTTTTTTTTTTGCATAGCTGCTCCCGAGGTTTTAAATTTAGGTTAGGTCGCTTGCCCGGAGGTTTGCCTCACCGTGGCGCAAGTGTCTAGTATAATATACTTTGCATGCAAACCATATTGGAAGCTAAAGTTCCTCCTAGTTTAATAATTGTTAGCACTTGTCTTGGATGCAGGGCATGCGTTTTTCAGTCTGGCAGAGGCGGTGTATGCCTGTGCGATTAACCATTCAATTGCAACATGTGTTTAGGGATGTGCAGCCCCACCTTTCCTTAACTTTGTAACTATGTAACTGTCAGGTTAGCTGCTCCCAGCCCCTCCTCCTGAGTTTCCTGTTTGCATGATAAGTAGTGGCAGATTTGCATATGATTTGCATCTGAATTGAATGCGGAGTGTGCAGAAAATCTATTTAGGTGCTGCACACTGAGCTGGTGGTCATTTCAGATGCAGCCTTAGTGGTATGCGCTGGCGTTCTCCTCACCATACAATTTTTTGCATACGGGCATAAGCATCCGCATACACTACGCTTCGCACTACACGTAATTGCGTATCTTAATGCGTAGTCTACGAAATGCATACGAAGCGAATATTTGATTTTGAAGCCGTAATTGCGTAAAACTATGCGTAGTTCCAGCGTAGTGAAGTTGGCTGACTACGACCATCCCTGAATTGGAAGATGAAGAGGAAAGGATTCAGTAACAGGGACCAGTACCTCACATTACCTGCATTGGTTCACACTTGGTGCTTTTTGCAGCACTTTGCTGATCTCCCGGCAATCAGCAAAGCGCTGCTGCTTATGTATCCCTATGGATATGTTGTCACTGCAGTGTTTGCAATCAATTGCAAATGTGCTGCAGTCAGTGCTTTAGTGACAAATGCGCTGTGATTCTCGTTCTATTGAACAGGAATCACAAGCACAAATTGTGGTAAAATGTGAGTTTTTGCCAGCCAAATCGCAAACGCCGTTCAGCGCTCAATCTGAACCCGCCCTCAATGCTTCTTTAATGACTTCACCCAGCAGGCTATTGTACCCTTCCTGCCAAGAGCCATATTCACCTTTGCTCTATTAGACATTTTCTGTGCCCGGTGGAAATTACATTAGGAGAAAATCCTGCTAATCCTGCTGAAGCACAAAGGGGAGAGAAAGTATACATAGAGTAGTGTCACAGTTGTCCGGCACCAACGCGATCGGCTGATGCCAGGTAAGTGTGTTTTCTGGTTGCTTGAGACTCCATGGTAGAAATAGGCCTAGCTAATACAGCACTATATTCTACTCGGTATACATACCATGAACTCTGTATAAATACAGTAATTGAAAGTCTATAAACCTTGGGGGAGTCGGGGAGCCAGTCTTTAAGCACAGCAGAGCCCACAAACTAAGAAGCTGGCCTTCAAGGCTGAGTACTGCCGGTGATTTGTGCTGGTTGGTTGAGACTTCTGGTTAGTTGAATTCTGCATAACCAGGACTCTACTGTATATGTGGCAAAGATCATCCTGTATTGAAACAGTGTGTTTATCAAAGAGTACCTGTAACCATAAAAAAGTTAGGTCCCTCAGTAGGAGAAGCCTCTGGATGGTCCAAAGTCTTCCCCGGTCTCCTTACGCCCCCTCCTGCGCTGCGCTGGGACACTGTAAACAATCTTCGACATGAAAGTCAGAGATTGCTTGCGGCCTTCCTTTCCTCCATGTATGAGCGTGGTTGCACTGCACAGGTGCAAAGCATGGCCAACGCCGGCCCAGTAGCACAGAGCCACTCATTCATGGCTGCTGGTACCAGTACAGCATGGTTGTGCACATACATGGAGAGAAGCATGGTCACACAGAAGAAGAGGGTCCTGGCAGGTAGAGGAGGGTTGGCGGAGGATTGTGGAACTCCTCTGAGACAACAAGAAGCTTACACCCCGCCGGCAGCACACATATATGTGCTATATGTGGCTGATACAGGGTTACACTAATAGCAAAGTCCTCATACATGCCATAGTCACCAAAATTACTGTGTATGTTAATAAGAGTCAACACAAGTCAAAAATAATCATTTTTAAATAAAGACCTTGTAGTTTTTGAGAAAAATAATTTTTAAAATGCAAAGGAATTTTTTTTTTTAAATTAGAAAAATGACAAATACTCCTTTTTGTAAAATCCATTTTCTCAAAAACTACAATGTATTATTATTATTATTTTATATAGCCAAAGTCAGCACGAAATCACACAAAAATTACGTGAATTTATAAATGCATTACATGAAATTAATTGAATGTCCAAATCATAATTACGTATGGCTGTAATTGAGTAAAATGTACGCAAAATTTTGTGTAATCTTAATTAGCAGCTTACGACCAACACTAATATATATGCAATTTATCTAAAAGAACAACAATATTGCCCTCCTGTGGCTTAATATTATTATTACAGCTTTTCATAGTACTCATTATTTAGACCAGACAAATGTTGCAATACTTTTCATCAGATGACAGAACCTAATTGGATTCCAGGGACTCATCAGAAGTCCCAGGCTACATTTGCCAGAGCAATCTTCCAAAGATCTGAATAAGTTTTATTTCCTGAGAATATTGATGAATGATAGCCCTAAATGAGGGTATGTATCGAAAGGGCGTGTGCTCATCATGGGAGAAGTCTACTAATGCCCAACCCTAATTCCACCCCTTTGTGGTGTCTAACCTAAATAACCCCTTTGGTGGGGATTAACCCTAATACCCCCTTGGGGGTGCTTACCCCTAACAACTCCCTCCCCCTTCCCAGGTGGTACCTAAACCTAAAAATCTCCCCCACGGCGCCTAACTTAAAAAGCCTCCCAATGGCACAAAAAACGTGAGTAGCAACAATAGTTGGAATTTTAGGTACCTGGAAAATGGCACTTCGCTAATGGTGCACGATAAAAAGCGGCAATAGATGGAATTTTGGGCACCCTAAAATTGTGGCTATAAATAGCAGACTCTTCACTACACGCCAGCTATTTATAGCCGCAATTTCCAGGACTTATAACACTTCAATAGACCGTCTTTGCAGAATTTTGGTGTGGCGACATTGAATGATTTAATTTACGGTTAGCGGGAGGAATTGTACATTCAAAATCAAAAGTTAAAGCGGAATATAACCCTGCATTTCAACTTTACTCTAAAACATTATTACATTTTTACTAGACCAGCATTGGAAGGGTTACACAGGGCTTTAAAGTCCCTAGAGATTTCTGCAGACGCATCTGAACTTCAGTTAGATACTTTTTGTTTACAAATATGTATCTAAGTGTTTATTGTGACTCATCTCTCTCACTGAGAAGGAGCTTGGAGGACAGCCAAAGAGTGTGTAACTGTTTATCAATAGATACATCTAACTAAATAGAATGTAACTATCTGAACGTCTGCACGGAACTTAAAACCTCTGTGTTTAACCCTTCCAACGCTGGTCTAGTAAAAAAAAAAATGCTTTTTGCATATAATATGCTGTAAATAATGTTTTAGAGCAAAGTTGAAATGCAGGGTTATATTCCGCTTTAATTAAGTTAGTCAATAAATGGTATCATCCTGATTTAAAACTTCTTACTTTTACTGATGGCGAGCGCAGTACAATACTACAGCTACTAAATTATTTTTATGATGGTTTCTTATCTAATTTTATAAGTTTATAAGCAAATCTATCTTGAGTACTATGGACCTCACGCCAAAAACAAATCCTTAAAGGGATACTGTAGGGGGGTCGGGGGAAAATGAGCTGAACTTACCCGGGGCTTCTAATGGTCCCCTGCAGACATCCTGTGTTGGCGCAGCCACTCCCCAATGCTCCGGCCCCGCCTCCGGGTCACTTCTGGAATTTCTGACTTTAAAGTCAGAAAACCACTGCGCCTGCGTTGCCGTGTCCTTACTCCCGCAGATGTCACCAGGAGTGTACTGCGCAGACACAGACCATACTGGGCCTGCACTGTGCGCTCTTGATGACATCAGCGGGAGCGAGGACACGGCAATGCAGGCGCAGTGGTTTTCTGACTTTAAAGTCTGAAATTCCAGAAGTGAACCGGAGGCGGGGTCGGAGCATTGGGGAGTGGCTGCGCCAACACAGGATGTCTGCGGGGGACCATTAGAAGCCCCGGGTAAGTTCAGCTCATTCTCCCCCGACCCCCCCTACAGTATCCCTTTAAGACCGGAATAATATTCATCATAAGTCCATAATGCATTTTTTCGTGTTTTGTGCTTTCATTTCCCTTGAAGAAAAATGCTACAAAATAAATGTTATTATAATTATATAACAAGCACTCAGTGATCATACTGAAGATGAAATAGAATATCCTACATCAAAAACCCATTTTCTGCTTTCAGCACATTTTCACAAAAATATGCTTTTTAAAATGTTTATGCAAATGAAGAAAAATGTTACCTTTAAAGAGGAACTCCGGTGAAAATAATGTAATAAAAAAAGTGCTTCATTTTTACAATAATTATGTATAAATGATTTAGTCAGTGTTTGCTCATTGTAAAATCTTTCCTCTCCCCGATTTACATTCTGACATTTATTACATGGTGACATTGTTACTGTGGGCAGGTTATGTAGCTGCTTCTAGCTGTTTTGGCTGTTAGAGACAGCTGTAAACAGCCATTTCCTGTCTGAGAACATTGTTACATTGTGGCAGTTTGCCCAGAGTACCGCGGTACCAGAGTCTCTTGTAGGAGGGGTTTCAGCACAAAATCAGTCACACAGCGCCCCCTGATGGTCTGTCTGTGAAATGCAATAGATTTGTCATGTAAAAGGGGGTATCAGCTACTGATTGGGATAAAGTTCAATTCTTGGTCGGAGTTTCTCTTTAAGCGGTCTTAATCCTATAAAAGAATACTATGTGACCATTAGTGGGATCTGACAGCTTGTACTGATCCTGGTTCACACTATGCTACATCCATTTTGAGCGGTAACTGATCAATTTTCCACTTACATTTTGGTTGGCCCATCTACTGATGCCCATTGTCATCTGTTAGTATTTGCATCACGCTGCATTTAATGTCCGTTCAGTGGACTGGAGATGGACGGAAGATTACAGTTCTCAGATGACAACATCCTGTTTTTCTAGGTGCATCTTCTTTCTAATTGTACTTAGAGCAGACTTTGTCATAGCGTTTAGAAAACTCCTACACTTTAACAATTAGGTCGTTCACACTAAAATATAATTTTGTAAAATGCCGCACAAAATAAGGAGATGCTGTCTGAGCTTGTCTGTTGGTTTCTTTCTCTCTCAAAGTGACCAACGTCACATGGACCAGGAAGTTCTTCCATAGGAACTTTGTCATCAGTGCTGCCATTAACCTCCCCGGGGATCATGGGTAGCAAAATCTGTCTGCTTTGCTTGTGGCTGCCTAAGCCGAATGTGGCCTAGATTTTACTATACTGGCTTCCTCTTTCCTGACACAATTGCACACACCCATGTCTAATGATAGCTGAGTTATGTGCGCCATCCAGAAGCCAATTTCATTAGCTGCTGAACATATGACCAATGTGAGTCTATCACAGAGATCAGAGAGGGAATTTATTGTTGTGTTCTTCTGCCCATGCACAGCCTGGCCACTGTCACGCTACCATGGCCTTCCTGGCCGCGGGAGGACAACAGGGGAAGTGCATCCAGCCTGGCCGCAAATGCCCAGAATAGCACAACTGGCTAAAACTGAGCTCAGAACGGGAGAAATTAGTAGCCATGGAGGACAGCAATGGAGTCCGCTGTCCATATGGAGCTGGAGGAAGTCCCAGGTAAGTATAAGTACCTGGTCTCAGGTTTCCTTTAAGGGACAAGAGCCATGTTGCCCCAAAGAGGTCTAAATGGAAAGAAAACAAGCTTGATCAAATAACTATAGAATTTTCCTATGTTTATTTCTGTCTACCTGGAAAAAGCTGCCTGAAGAGATACATTCAAAATACAATAATATGGGGTAGAGATGAGGTGTGTATACATATGCTATGACTGTCACCCATTGGGATTGGGACGTCATCTCTATGGCAACAGTTTTGGGCATGAGTTCCTACAGATGTATCCCTAACCTAAATTCAGCAAATTCAGCAAATTCAGAAGAGGAGCTGCAGGAACTTATTACAAGATTTGGTTGTGCCTGTCAACTATTTTCTGTGAGTGTCAACACCAGAAAGACCAATGTTATAGTTCAAGAAACAGACCAGCAGCCCAACAGCTGGGCGGTGCTACTCTTGAAGTTGATGATCATTTTTGTTATCTTGGCTCCACAACAACATCTGCACAACAACAATAGCAAAGAAATAGACTGGCATTGGTAAACCATCAACAACAGCTTGTGTTTATAGAAACGGAAAACTTACTGTTGCCACCAAAGTCCTTGTGTACCAGACCTGAGCACTCTTTTGTATGCATTGGGGACGTGTACAACATACGCCAAACCAGAACATCAACTTAATGCTTTCTACAAGCGCTGTCTAAGATCTTTATACACCAATAACACAGCACTTAAGCTCCCCAGGGGTCACATAAATCACCTATAAGGGATACTATATTTCTTATGTGGCCCTTCTGGATCAATATGATCAATCTTATTACTAATATAGTCAATATATATAAAGAGGTTCCAGACAGGATTTCCACAAATTCACAATAGGCCAGGTGATACAGTCTTTTCAGAGCCGGGACAGGGTCCTCCAGCACGCAAGGCTGAGACACCAAAGTGCGCTCCTCCATCCCTCCCACCCCAGCCGTCACACACTGATTGCTATTAGACTAAGAGGCCCCTCCCCCATCACTCCTACCCCAGCTGTCACACACTGATTGCTATTAGACTAAGTGGCCCCTCCCCATCCCTCCCACCCCAGCCGTCACACACTGATTGCTATTTCACTAAGAGGCCCCTCCCTCATCCCTCCCACCCCAGCCGTCACACACGTATTGCTATTAGACTAAGAGGGCCACAGGCCCCACAACCTCCCCAACACCTTAATATCTAGTTATCTGGCTTGCAGTCACTGCCATGTATCCACTTTTCTTATTTCTTTCTGCTTCATACACAATTAGGAATGATAGCTGAATGAATTGTGCGCCCCCTCCTACACTGCGCCCTGAGGCTGGAGCCTCTCCAGCCTATGCCTCGTCCCGGACCTGAGTCTCTTACAGTGCGCTTCTGTATTAAGAATAAGCAATTCTTCTTTTATGCACTATCAGGATCAGAACAGCGCTCCTCTTCTACTGTATCCTACACCTCCACCAGATTCACCCTGTGAGGTCGCCACTCACCAACAGCGGTGGGCCTGGATTACATAGGCCTTAATATGCCTCTGGGGTATTTACAGGCTCCCCTCACCCTCGAACCTCCTGTAGTCTTCCTTATACCAGCATTCCGTCACAGATCATCTGGGCATATTGCATGCATTGTACCTCAACAACAATAAACATCCTCATTGCGCAGCATATTTAAAACCAAGTATCTTTATTACTAGTTTACACTCACATTTGGTGCGGGTTTTGAAAGGCTTGCGGAGTACATTAACAGGCCCCCCCCCCCCCCGTGCGACCTCGCGGACTAGCCGCCGTTAGATGTAAAATCGGGTCCCCTAGCCGTCCTGTGCACCGCTACACCTCCTCCCTCCACACGTACTCCGGCTTCCGCATAAGGCTCCTCCCAATCGACTCATTCAGGGGATAGAGCCTTATGTGGGTTGCGATTCCTATCGCCGGCGGGGAAGCGATGACTTATCTCCATCTGCATTCCACCGCTTGTCACTTCCTGAAATGCCGCCCATTGGACAGTACAGTGGTCAGCGTGGCAGGAAGTGACGAGCGGTGGAATGCAGAAGGGGGCGAGTCATCGCTTCCCCGCTGGTGCCTGATAATTGTACACTGCGGTAATAGCTGGAGGGGGAGCACAGACCGGGGGGACTCAGGTGAGTGAGGGAGGGGTCTGACCACCTCTGTGCTCACTGCCCCCCTTCCTGGCTTCTACCCCCTCCAGCTCGGCACCCCCCACCCACTGCCAGGCAGGCACCCCCCCCCCCACTTCTGCCACCTGAGGAACCCGCCTCACCCCGCCTCATGAGCGGCCTGGGGCTGATTGCGGCGAATGGCCGCCACACTTGCCAGCGCCCGTTAGTAGGGGGATCAATGAATGGGAACCCTCTTGACATAATATGTACGTCAACAGGGTATAATACTGAAAGTTTGAAAATATGTGCTTGTAATTAGTGATGAACTCAAAACTGAAAAAAACTCACCTTTATTTCTATATATTTTATAACTGGGGAAAATGGCAGATAAAATGTGTGGGTTTTCATTATGGTAGCATGTATTCTGGTTGAACTCGATGAACGTATGTCTTTTTTCAACCCAAATAACTATGCAGCTACAGTATGTATTATTACCCCTATTAGTACCCCTAACGATCAGGAACAAATGTTTTAGGTGAAATAACCTATTGTCTATGCACATCTAACGGCACTTTACAGTACTTCTTACTGAAATGTTTAGACCTGTTAAAAAAAACAAAAAACGCTCAACTCGCCTACTCCGGGATCCCTTCACTTTCTTTTCCGCCCTGTCAGCTCTCCGTTTCTGTCGCTGAATCCTCTCATATCTGCCAGCATCCTCACCCCTATGTTGCTGATGCTTAAGTAACCTGAAAGCACTTCTGGGTCAGCGCTATAGCGGTAGAAATGCCAGCAGATACAAGAGAGCACTGCAGTGGAACAGGAGAGCTGACAGGGCAGAAAAGACAGCGAAGGGAACCTGGAGTAGGTGAGTTGGGCTGTGTTTTTTTTTTTTTACAGGTCTAAAATGATGGGGTTACAAGTGGGTGTGATCAGGGGTGTTCCTAGGGGGAATAACTGCAAATTCCCCTCCCCCCCATAGTGACGTTCTAGTCAGTTGAAGATTTCGGGTGACCAGGGGGTCACGGGGCACTGGACTGAAAGGTGCTGTGACATATGACACCATTCACAAAACGGCACCTGGAGCAATCAAACCCCCTCTCAGTTCAGCGGTACTTTAATTGTATCATTATTGGAATACTGACGATCCTATGGTTACAAGCTCATTGCCGTGGATTGTGTGGGTACATGCGAAAAGATAAATAGTTATTAGTCCTTGCAGTGATTACATCAGAATCAAATTTTTTATTTTTGCTGCTACTTGTACCTTCACTAAATGTATTTTTTGCGTCTTACTGTAAATGTCGCCTCACTGACCTCTCTTCTAATGGCTTCCATCGAACGTTGTCATTGAATGCCCAAGTAGACATCCAAAATCACAGGGCTCTATCCAGGAATGCTGAAGATATACATACAATAAAAATGCCTGTTAGCGATCCGTATAGGCAAACACTGTTAAAGAGGCTTCATTCCATCTGGTAACCGCATAACAGTATAGAGCATGCCCATAAAACGTTATAGCTTCCATTATAGGCTGTCCTGGGATTTATTGCGGGGTCCACTTGCCACAACTCTTCTTCACTAGTTTATAAATATGCCAAAGCAGCCATGCAGATTGGGACTGCAGAATACACCGTACCATATTAGGATAGACATCTATCCAAACGGGAAACCATTGCCAATGATACCGTACTACCCATTATAATTACCCTAAAAGGTTCTTCAATAATGTATTTACAGCGGCACAGAGCATATGGGATATTCACATAAAGAGTTGCCCGTTGGTTTCGCCAAAATCTACATTTGTACTTTTATTCATGGTCACCCTCTGGTAGAATATCCTTGACTTCTTTCTTGTCCTGTCAGGAAGTGGATTTATTTACCAAAGAGAGACAGCAGCAAATACCGGTACATTTTTTGTAGCTTGGGGGACAGTTAGAATCCATAAACAGTTCAAGCACGGCTAGCACTCAGAAGAGAATAAGATGTTTGATAGGTAAAGTTTGGTACCACCAGTAGGAGCAGAGGGAGGACTGGGACCTTTTGGCCTGGAGGGAAAACACAAGCTACAGGCTTGTCTTCATGGCCGCCCAAATGACGTCACAGGCGCACCACGTGCTGTATACCAGTAGTCACGTCACATGCAAATGCAAAAATACAGCAAGGACACTTGGACAGCATGACATGTAAAGTATAAATGCACTGGCACCGGGGAGCACATATTACATTTTGAATTACAACGGCCGGGGTTTCTGTCGCATTCATCGTTTGTGATTATCACACTTGGCCGACCACATCGGCCTGAGATTTCCCAGCATCTCAGATCGATCCATTCAACCAATTTCTACCTTAACCACTTAAGGACCAGGGGATTTTCTTCTTATCGGTGCTGCGTGGACTCTCCAGCCCGCAGCACCGATCAGGAAATAGCCAGGGCGATCAGACTTCCCCCTTTTTTCCCCACTAGGGGGATGTCCTGCTGGGGGGGGTCTGATCGCCGCCGGCTACCCGCACTTTCCGGGGGGGGCTCTTCAAAGCCCCCCTCCGGAGCGCTTTCCGCCCTCCCCGGCTTTCCCTCCCTCTCCCTCACCTCCTGAGCGGCGCAGGACGGATATCCGTCCTGCACCTGATAGGATAGGCTTCTGCCTATCAGATGCCGGCGATCCCCGGCCAATCAGAGGCCGGGGATCGCCAATCTACGTCATGGCGCTGCTGCGCAGCAGCGCTGTGTGATGTAAACAGCGGGGATTTCTTCCCCGCGCGTTTACATTTTGCCGGCGTGCCGCGATCGGCGGCTCTCCGGCTGTTTACGGAGACACCCTCCGTGAACTGGCATGGAAAGGCCGCTCGTTCAATCGGCCGTTTCCATGCTATACCACTAACGACCCGCCGACGCCTATGGGCGTTAGGCAGTCGTTAAGTGGTTAAAGGAATACTATCGATTGAAACGACTTTTTTTTTTAATAGTCTATATTAGTGTACACATTACCACTAGTGCTAGGGGCACTTTATTTATTCACCCAGGTCTCTCTTTCGCTATCCCTGCTTAAAAATTCATTTCTCACACAGCTCATAGTAGTTTGGGTCACCCTGAGCTGCTTGGTTACTCTGTCACACAGCTCACAAATATATGTCACTGTGTCACTCACAGCATGCAGCAGACATGAGGAGAAATAGGCTGATCTGAGGTGGTAACAGGTAACTAAATGAGCTGTAATATTTCTGGAATATAACTAGCTATAACACTAGTCTGTGTTTACACTCAGACTGGCTGCCTGCTTGAGGCATTCACTCCAGGATGCATCCACTTTACAAGCTGCTGAGAGGGGCAGACCACTGTCTACAATTAGCATTATTAGTATCTTTATCAGTAAAGAGAAGCAAAGATAATAAACACACATTGCTAGAATCTTTAACCCCTTACCACCATATCAAAAAGATTCTTTCAGCAAGGTCATAATTAAACTATAAACTGAGGAGTTGATAGCAACTCCCCTGTGCAGAGACATGGTCTAGCCCTCTGGGAGCCCAGTATTAGATACATTTTGTATCCAACACTGACGCCAAAACTGACGGAGGATTTTACAGCTGAGAGGAACAGCTGTGTGAGGAATCAAATTGCTCCTAGTACTTGTCCTAATGTGTGCTACAACATACAGCATTTAAAAATAAATGCATACATCGATAGTATTCCTTTAACTCAGTTAAATCTTTGATTGGGCATGTGTGTGGTGGCACAGATTCTCATCTGATTTGATAATTATCGAAATGGTTGGTGGATCGGCCATCAAGTTGAGAGGTGTATGGCCACTTTAATTCCCCAAGGCTCACCCCCCCCCCCCCCCACACACACACACATTTACGGTATGTCCTCCTTTTCACCACCATCTCTACTAGTTCCTCAAATATGCCCCTCTTCCATCTGATACCCCTCTCCCCCTTTACCAGACCACCATCTCCCTGAGCCATGCAACACATCATTACTAACCACCCTCCTAGCACCATGATCCATTTCTGCTCTGCGAATTCCTTAAGTTATGGCCAAGCACTTGCAGAGGGGAAGGGGAGCACTTGGTGCTCAAGTACCCCCCCTTTTTAAAAATCCATAAAAAGTCCCCTTTGGTTGTGAAAAGGAAGCCCCACCCTGGCTGTGATAAGCCCTGCCCACTGTGCACGGAAAGCCTAGTCCACCTGTGGGAAGCTCCTCCCCATCTGGGACACTTTGGAGTAAAGCAGTCCCATACAGGAATCCTAGTATAACCATCCCTGCAGCTGTATGGGAGTAGGTAAGATGGTGTCTCCTAAAAAGTTAGGTGTTTTTGGCTCCTTCCACTGTTTCTAACCTTGACATACAGTCACCTTGGCATCAATAAGTTGTATTTTCCCATTTAAATTAAACAAATCTGATTGGCTGTTTGTGGCCCACCCCCTTCCCAGTGACTGACTGTACCAGATTTGAGGCCTCTGCCATTAATAGTGTAAGAATGGCAAAAATGTAAATATTCCCCTTGAAAATCAATAGGTGCATTTTGATTGGCTGTTGTACGCTCTGCTCACTTTCCTGAATATGAATATGAATCCCAGTCATCCAGTGACCAACTGTGTCAAGTTTGAGAACCCTACCAACAACAGAATGTCTGAAATCAATCTGATAAATCTGATTGGCTGTTTGTGGCTCCACCCCCTTTAGTGAATTTGGACCCCAGTCACCCAATGAATGACTGTATCAGGTTGTGGCCTCTGCCATTAGTAGTGTAAGAGTGAGCAAAGTTTGAGAACCCTACCATTGACAGTATAAGAAGGGCTGCAGTTTATATTTTCCCACAGAAATTTGTTTTTGGATCCGCCCACTTTTTGTAACCTGGACACACAGTCACTCAATGACCAAGTTTGTGAGCTTTCAGGTTCCTGGCATCAAACGTGTGAATGGAAGCAGTTTATCCACCAAGGATATCTGATTGGCTGTTTGTGGCCCCGCCCCCTTTAGTGAATTTGAACCTCAGTCGCTTAATAACCGACTGTAGTAAGTTTGAAGCCTCTGCCATTAGCAGAGTAAGAATGGCAGCAATTTAAATATTAACCTTGAAAATCAATAGGGGAATTTTGATTGGCTGTTGTAGACTCCACCCACTGAATATTAATCCCAGTCACCCAGTGACCAAGTGTACCAAGTTTGATAACCCTGCCATTAACAGAGTAAGAATGGCTGCAGTTTACTGTTTCCCATTCAAAATGAACGGCTGAAATTTGATTGGCTGTTTTATGCTCCGCCCACTTTTCCTGGATTTGTAACCTCGGTCACCAAGTGACCAACTGTGCCAAGTGTGGGGACTCTGGAGTTTTTGCCTAGGTGATAATTTTAAACTTGTCAATAAAATGTCCTTTAAGCCACCAGAAAGCAAGAAAATACTCAAATTAATTTTGATAGTACTTTTTCATTTACTTTTTGGTACTTTTGTAATTGAAAAGTGCTGACAAGTTATTTTAAATCGAAGATGACAGATTATCTCCTGGGAGAAAACTCAGGTGAAAAAGTGAATTGCATATGGCCCGCTGGCTTTATTACTGTGAGAATGGCAGCCTTTTACATTATTTCCATTGACATGAATGGGTGAAATCTGATTGGCTGTTTGTAGCTCCGCCCAGGTGTGCAGGGGGGGCCCGAGACCCCCAGAACATATCATCCCAGGTAGTAAGGGATCTGTACACCAAGTGTGGTCGCGGCTGACCACGCAAGCGCTGCTTGGCGATGCACATTCTTGTTCATGCGCCCATGGCCGACAGCGCTCTGTGCAGGCACACTACGTACTTTTGACAACGACGCTTGCCGCCGGGCAGCGCCTGCACACACTCCGAGCAGGAAGAAGGTTTGGGGATCGGTAAGCTGTACTGGAGGGCGACTTATGTTGCACTAAGGTATCCTTTAAGAACCTGGTTTAAGATATATATCACTGGAAGGGAGAAGGTGCCCCAAAAAATGACCATGGATGTGATGAAAAGCACTGCCAAGAAACAGTTAGAGACTGCTTGAGATAAGGTTTTACTGCAGTAAAGTTCAAAGGATCATTAGCTCTGCTCTGTTTTATCACTTTTAAAATACAGTGTGGGGGTTGAAAACTGCAACTATGACAGAATGATTCAATGTTATATAAAAAAAAAAAAGCTCACTGTGGGTGATGAGGATGGTAGAGGTCACTGTGGGTGCTGCTGGGAGGGGATAGGTCACTGTGGGTGCTGCTGGGAGGGGATAGGTCACTGTGGGTGCTGCTGGGGATGGGAGTGGTCAGTGTGGATGCTGGGGAAGGGATAATTCAGTGTGGGTGTTGAGAGAGAAAGGTGAGCAGGGCCGGAGCTAACATAGGAAAAAATGGGCAATTGCCCCAGGGCCCCATAGTCTGTAAGGGCCCCCAAGGTGTCCTTCCCCCATCTTAGCTGTTGCTCCCCAGGGACTCTGCAGAGTCTGTTAAGTTGGGAGGTGATTGGGGGAGGGTCAGCCGCCAGCTCAGGGGCCCAGGAGGTAAATTTGGCTGCAACAAAGGGCCTCTAATGATGCTTTTTGGTCGGGGGGTGTCTGTTGGGCCCCAGGCTAATTTTGCCCCAGGGCCCAATTGTTACTTGAACCGGCCCTGCAGGTGAGGGCTGCCTCTCAACTCCAAAGTGTCCTGGTGTTGGACGGAGCTTCCCCGGGTAGTAGGCATAGTTTATCACGACCGGTGTTGGAGCTTATTTTGAGCGGCCAAAGGGGCCATTTTATTGCAAATAAAATGGCCCCTTCTGTGCAAATGCCTGAACAAACATGTTGTGCTATAGGTTCCCAACAGATTCCATCAGAGTGATTGAATCTGCCATAAATCAAATAGGAAATGTGATGTTTGCATAGTCTTTAGTGTTCCTAGTAAGCAATGCAGAAACTAGCAGAGCGGCAGGTGGCAGTGATCTGCTGAGGCAGCTGGTGGGCAGTTGGGCCTCTGCTGATTGTGAGGGAATTGCTGATGGTTGGGACCAAAGGCTCCTCTTACCTGTAGTTTTGTTACCAGGTGCTACAACTGAAAAGGAGAAAGTATTAAGGACAATTTTTCAATTAATCAACTCATAAACTGTATAAATATTTTAAATAAGTATTCAGCTTTTTGCTTTTATTCAACTGACTAAAGACAAAAAGAAAATGTGTGCGATATTTACTTTCAGGAGGCATTCAGTTGTGTTGTCCTTGGTTACATTGCAAGCAGCCGAATGCTGTTAATTATATTGGTTCCATTGATGTAAATCACATTTCTTACTGAATGATTTCTTTTATACACAGGTACCTCGCAATACGTTATCCATTGCGTTCCCGAGAGCTTCGCACTCCCAAGAATGCTCTGATGGCCATCACTCTCATTTGGAGCCTGTCATTGATCTTTTCCGGACCTTACCTGAGTTACTATCAAGAGTTTCAGATGGCTAATCTAACTGTTTGTCACCCTGTCTGGGAAATCTCCCACCGTAAGACCATGGACCTCTGTACTTTTATATTCAGCTATGTCATCCCGGTGCTCATTCTGAGCGTCACTTATGCCCGCACCATAAGATACCTTTGGACATCTGTAGACCCTATTGATGATATGTCAGAATCCAAGAGGGCCAAGAGAAGAGTGACCCGTATGATTATCATTGTTGCTGTTTTGTTCTGCTTGTGTTGGCTTCCCCACCACTTGCTTATTCTCTGTGTATGGTTTGGAAACTTTCCTCTTAACAACGTCACATATGCCCTGCGTATCCTGTCACACCTGGTGTCCTATGCCAACTCTTGTGTTAACCCCGTTGTGTACGCTCTGATCTCTAAGCACTTCAGGAAGGGGTTCCGGAAGATATTTCGCTGTTTGCTGTTGCGTAAGAGAGCAGCTAACAAGATCCATGTAGTTCCTGCTGCCCATGTTGGCGTCATCACGCTGGAAGTAGCATGTACGGAAGTGACCCAGTTGAGTGATGGCCCTTTGCATTGCTCTGCCTGTTGTCAGGAGCCCAGGAGCCCATGGGAAGATACAGAGAGAGTTGTAAATAAACGGGGCTCAGCATTCCACACATTCAATGTAACATAGGAAAATAAGAAGTAGCACGCTTAGCTTTACTTATAATCCTTGAAAGTAATCAGGAGCATTATCTTTCTGTAATTAAGATGTATTTCAAGGCACATGACTCTTGATCACAGTGAATGTTTGTATGCTGCCACATAAACACCCCCACCCACCTTCCGCCATGCGCATGCCGCACACACAAACATAATACCACAATAGATCTTGGAAATAGCCGACTGTCTCTTGCACATTGTGTTCCCTCACTTTAGTTATTCTGCAATCACCTATGCAAAGCAAATAAGCAGAGGAGTGGAAACATTGCAAGCTGTCACACTTTATGAGCCCTGGACAGCTCAAAAGACGCACACATGTGTATATTTCCCTATTCTATTGCCAATCAATCAACACCGGGCGCCAGGTGTGACTCTGACATTACACTGCTGTGTACTCCTTTTTTCACTGCCTGATGAAGCGGGTGTAGACCTGCGAAACGTGATGTACTAAACCCCTGGAGTGTACCATTAAATTTACCTTTGTTGAATAACACAGCATTCTTGTGTCTGCTTGAGGGAGGTAAGTCCACCACTGCCTCCTAAGCATTTTTTAAACATTTTAAATATTGTTTTTATCCTTTTGGCGCCTCTGTTAAGTTCATAATACAGATAAGAAAAAAGCTTGTCTCCCTCCCCAGACCTTTTTGAGGACTCTTTCACACTAGGCGCTGATTGTACATTTTGACGGATTGCTCCTAAGATGCGTTTAGAAAAGTAACATGAAAGTCTATTGACTCTCATGTTACCATTCACATTAGACGAAGCGTTGCAGTGTTACGTTGTAATGCATCTGGGAGCTTTGTAACATCCAGCGCCGGCATTTTCCCGTTGCATGAATTAGAACTACTACCGCTAATCAGCGTCGTACCGCAACTTCCCGACGTTACACTGCAGGTCACACAACGCGTGCACAAACAGATTGTGTGCACGCATTATATAGTGTGATAGAGGCTAAGGGCCGGTTCACACTTGCGGTTCTCTGCCAAACGGACCGGATGACCTGACCGGATCCGGACCGGATCCGGATCGGAACCGTACGGTTCTGGTCCAGATCCGATCCGGATCCGGTCAGTTTGCATCAGGTGTTCATCAGGATGTGATCCGGATCCGTTTGGCAAAAGATAGTAGAAAAGGAATAAAAATGTTGGGGTCTGGGAGGTCAGCAGAAGGTGGACCTGTGGAATCAGGCCCTCCACTGTTTAGCACTCACCTCCACCTCCGACATACTGCCAACATCTCCAGCACGTTTAAAATCACTGCTGCTCCACTCCAAAATGCTTGCCCATGTGTCCCCATCCAAAATCGCCGCTTCAATACGCATAGGAAGTGGGGTAGAACATCCGGATTTTTAGCCAGTGTGTTGTGCGCTCTCCGGTTCTCATAGCTTTGTATTGGCCGGATGGTGCAGTCCGGCTCCACCCCGGATACGGCTGCCGGAGGAGCCGGACCAAAAAATAGCGCATGTTGGAACGGACGCCGGAGTCCGGATCCGGCCCGGATCCGGTCCGGCTCCGGTCCGGCAGAACGGACGCATGTGAACGGACGCATAGGCTTTCATTGCTATGCCGTGCGTCCGTTCCGTCCGTTCTGCAAGCGGTCCGGCTCCGGCACGGCGATTCCGGACGGCCACCGCTAATGTGAACCGGGCCTAAGCCTTTTTATGCCATGTGAAAGCTGTTACCGTATATATCCCATAAATTGAAAAGCACAGCGATGTGGGGGTCCATGTCCTGAACTATACCAACCCACACATTACTTTTCTAAATGCAGAGTCCGGCAATACTAATCTTTATGGAACTGTGCACACATGTGCCTGCGGAACTGTGCTGTGTGTCAAAAGAGGTCCTAAAGTAAACAAATAGAAAAAAATCTATTTTTTCTTTAAAGTATTTAAAAAACAAAGATTGAGCCCCTGTAGGCCAGGGGAGGACTGGGGCCTTCTGGCCTGGAGGGAAAACACAAACTAGAGGCCCGTTTTCACGGCACCCCAGCTCAAATGATGTCACACTTGCGTCCCACGTGCTATATGCCGATGGTCACGTGGGGCGCCAATGCAGAAATACAGCAAGGACACTTGAGGGACAGCATGACAGGTAAAGTATAATGCACAGGCATCGGGGGCACATAATATATTTTGAGCCACAATGGCCCGAGTTTCCATCACATTCATCATTCGTGATTGCTGCACGTGATCGACCACATCGACCTAAGATTTCCCAGCATCTCAGATCAATACATTCAACTAATTTCCACCCGAAATCAGTCAAATCCTTGATTGGGCATGCTTGTGGCAGCACAGGTTTTCATCTGATTCAATAATAATCGAAAAGATTGGTGGATCGGCCAGCCCTAAATCATTAAATGAGAGGCAGCCTGGGGGGAAATCTCCCCCCTTCCCCCCTGGCCAGTCCTCCCCTGCTGTAGGCCTTCCCCCTTGCAGGCTGGTATAATTGAATAATTGCTAAGCACATGTAATTGCAAATTACGATTCAAAATTACACATCTGCAAAATTTGATTTACTAATTTGTAATTTTTGGAAAACTCTTAATTTTATCTTAATTTCTAATTTTGCATCATAATTTTGCATTATTAATTAACATTAACATTAAACATTAATTTCATGTTTACTCCTAATTTAGCATAATTTATGGTAATTACTCAAAAGTAAATCATAACCAATCGTAATTACGTGAAAATTAGGACTATAGGAATTGTGCGAAATTATGAACTGGCTATTGCAAAAATTACTGTAAATACAAAAATTATAGTAATTATAAAAATTACCCATGCACTCGTAATTACTCAAAATTTCATGCAAATTTTGCAATTCCGATTTTGCTATTGCAATCATAATTACAAAAATTATGCAAAATTATGACATTTACCATTCTGATCCTCACTAGTGGGAGCCTCTTTAAATATTATATTGGCTGATAAGTAATTTTTTATTTGAAATAAGGACAATTAATAAAAATGAATATTTAAAATATATATTTTTTTATTTTATTTTATTATTTTTTTTCCATCTCTAACCTTTTGTTTACATATGTCACTTGGTAACTTCCTCATCGCCTTCTTGTCATTCTTCTTCCACGATTTCCATTTATAGACTTCTATCTCCTGTAATCTTCTTTCTTCCAATATTTTACTCTCTTTTGAACACCATTCGTCCCAGAGTTCCTCGCTGCAGTACTGTTCATGGTTTCCATTAGCGTGCATTGGCTCCTTTGGACTCTTTTTATTCTGGCCCAAAATTAAATCTGTGGGTAAATTCAAATAAGATCCCTGGCAAATAAAAGTCAGTATTTAGTATAGTCCATTTAAAGTTGAGTTTTTTGGTTGCATTTAGTAAGTATTGCTTAGTACATGCCTGCTTTTGTCATATGCCCTTTATGGTGCATTGTAAATCCCCCATACTGTGCTAGAATGATCATACTGCCTGAACACACAACTCAAAGAAAGAAATCTCAGTGCACAGCCACTGGAGTGCACTGCAGAGTGTCTCTATGAGGATTCCCATAGGCTCAGCAGTAGTAGAAGGTTCAGTGAAGATGAGGTAGATTTGCAGAACAAGGGCACACTATTATGAGATTATCAATAACAGGTTGAGGTGGACAGTGAGCTATATACTAGTACTCAGGATGAGAGGGACTTGCCCAGATTTCTCTATAAGCCAACGGTTAAATTATCCCACTGTCAAAGCCTTATATTTTCAAAGTCCTACTAAAGCCATATTTAATGCAGATTTTGCACATGTAATCCCCCCTTCTACCTCTGGAGGTCCTTCTGCAGTAAGAAGTAAATTTGGGCACCCAGCAGGTAATGGACAATTTGGGCACCCAATCGGTGTTAATTCAAATATCAGCTATTAGGCGCACAATCATTATTGTTATCAAAATTACGTCATTTAGAAAATGTCTATTTAGAGTTTTTGACATTTTTAATGTTTTGTATTTACAAATTATTCATTTGAAAAATTCAAAGATTATTGTTTTGAAATGTATCATTTTGAACATTAAAAGGTTAGGAAAGGGGGGTTTAGGGTTAGGCATTAGGAAGGGGGGAATTTAGGGTCAAGCATCAGGAAGGGGGGGGGGGGGGGGTTAGGTTTAGACGTCAGGAAAAGGGGGTATTAGGGTGAGGTGTCAGGAAGGGGGGTTTTAGGGTCAGGCATCAGGAAGGGGGTATTAGGGTGAGGTGTCAGGAAGGGGGGTTTAGGGTCAGGCATCAGGAAGGGGGGGGGGGGGTTCTGTGTGAGAGTAGAGTTAGGTTAAGTTGTAGTAAAATATCATAAACATACTGATATTTTATTACAATAATTTACACTATTTACACTTTAAAAACTAAGAATATCAGTAGATATTCACAATAAAATGGGCACCCGTTTTTCCTCGCACCCTTTTTAATGTACATGCCTCCAGAGATAAAGCTGCATGTATTGAAATAACTGGGTTGAAAAATAACGTCAGGCAGCCTCCAGGACATGTGGGCAGCACGTCCTGGAGAGCCACTGGAGACGACAGGCAGCCTATTGGGTGCGGGCAGCACGTCCTGGAGAGCCACTGGAGACGACAGGCAGCCTATTGGGTGTGGGAAGCACGTCCTGGAGAGCCACTGGACACGACAGGCAGCCTATTGGGTGCGGGAAGCACGTCCTGGAGAGCCACTTGACACGACAGGCAGCCTATTGGGTGCGGGAAGCACGTCCTGGAGAGCCACTTGACACGACAGGCAGCCTATTGGGTGCGGGCAGCACGTCCTGGAGAGACACTGGACACGACAGGCAGCCTATTGGGTGCGGGAAGCACGTCCTGGAGGGCCACTGGACACGACAGGCAGCCTATTGGGTGCGGGAAGCACGTCCTGGAGAGCCACTGGACACGACAGGGCTCAGGGCAGCATTCAAGGAGCAGCCGTTATTTCCAAGGAGTACACATAAGTTACCATCACACCCTATACAGCACTGCTGTGCATAGCGTGTGCATGGAGATTTTAGCTTGCATTGCTCAATTTCAGCTGCGTTGCTTAGCAGTTTAATAAATCAACCCCAAAGTGAGTAAGTGACCTATCAATAACTGAACTCAACTCCCTAATACCTGGGGGTGCACGCCGCCTGGGCCTGGTGCCTTATCCATCTTGCACACCTTCCTGTGTCCATGCTGAATTAAATATTCTGTCTGTGTACAATCCAGACCTGTATGACAAGACAGAAGCAAAGCTAGCATTTAAAATCTCAGATTTAGCTGGATTATTTACAGTCAAGATGCCTGCCTTATTTTTCATAAGTTCTATGTTCTCAGCCACCTTTTTTTATGTACATGGAAGTAGGCAAGCAATGATTGGTAGTGTTTTGACAGGCAAGTAGTGTTAGGAAAATTCCAGGGACAGATATAAAGTGATGATAGGTAGATTCTAGTGGCAATTGATAAGATGAGTTGAAAAGAAGTTTATCACAAGAAGTAGGAGCCAGGTAATAATGGGTGCAAACTAGCAGTCGGTGCCAACACTGTGTGCCAATTTACAGTGGGAGTAAAAATGTGGTAGCTGCTAAGTTGCAGGGGATGCTAAGCTGAAATGAGTGGTAAATTGCAGTGGGTGCTAAGCTGATAAGATAGTAGGTCGGCAGGTAGTGCATGACAACAGCAGGTACCATGTAACAGTCAGGTAACAGTGGGTTCTAATAAACAATGGATGCCAGGTAACAATGGGTCCTGAGTGTAAAACGTAGTGAGTTCACAAGTAATGTGCGGGGAATAGTATATGCCAAATGATAGTGGGTGCTAATGTCATGAAAATCTTAAAATATAAAACATATACAAATAAGAAGTACGTTTCTCCCAGAGTAAAATGAGCCATAAATTACTTTTCTCCTATGTTGCTGTCACTTACAGTAGGTAGGAAATCTGACAGAAGTGACAGGTTTTGGGCTAGTCCATCTCTCCATGGGGGGATTCTCAGCATGGCCTTTATTCTTTATAAAGACATTCCCTGAAAAAGATTTATACAAAGATGCTGATCAGCCTCCCTGCTCGCTGCACACTATTTTGACAGATGGACAGAGCAACTGCCATTTACTAAGTGCTTTTAAAAATTAAGAAAAATCTGTGAACCTCCCATGAGGAGATGGGCTAGACCAAAACCTGTCAGTTCTGTCAGATTTCTACTACTTACTGTAAGTGACGGCAACATAGGAGAAAAGTAATTTATGGCTTATTTTACTCTGGAAGTAACATACTTCTATTTGTGTATACGTACATGTATTTTAAATTTTAAGATTTTCACAACAGAGGTCCTTTAAGGATTAGAGGCTCTCAACCAAACAATAGAGACTGCTGAAACAGACCTGCTGATTACCTGTCTCTCATCCCCTCCTTCTGATTGGATTGGAGTGATGAGGGGAAAAGGGAGGAGCTAGTGTGTGAGAAGATGGGTTGTTGTTTTTTAGCCTGTCATGACTGGAGATGAGATATTGCCTCACAGCCCAGCCATAGACAGTGGAAAGTGAACAGCCGCCAGGAAAAGGTAGAGCCGGATCATCCACTAGGCAACCTAGGCAGGTGCTTGGGGTGTAGTGGATGTCAAGGTGCCCACCAGCCTCCTTGTCTGACCTCTCTTCACTTCAGCTTACCAAAAACACCACTAGGGGCGCCAAATCCTACTACATACCTACTACATACCTACTACCTTGCATAGGGCCCCATTACAGCTGAATCCGTATCTTGGTAGAGGAACTGTCTTCCTGTGTAACACATGACAGGTCGGCACTGTGAAGAGACAGAACATTGCTGTGCGGTCTGATATCACTGTCAGCCCTTACATTAGTGTAACAGTGTGTATCCCAGCCTCATCAGCCCTATTACCCTGCAGTGACTGCCTGGTCTCCTGACATTGCAGAGGACGTCGTCAGACCGCATCCACAGAACATTGCTGTGCGGTCTGATATCACTGTCAGCCCTTACATTAGTGTAACAGTGTGTATCCCAGCTTCATCAGCCCTATTACCCTCCAGTGACTGCCTTGTCTCCTGACACCGCAGAGGACGTCGTCAGACCGCATCCACAGAACATTGCTGTGCGGTCTGATATCACTGTCAGCCCTTACATTAGTGTAACAGTGTGTATCCCAGCTTTATCAGCCCTATTACCCTCCAGTGACTGCCTTGTCTCCTGACACCGCAGAGGACGTCGTCAGACCATATCCACAGAACATTGCTGTGCGGTCTGATATCACTGTCAGCCCTTACATTAGTGTAACAGTGTGTATCCCAGCTTTATCAGCCCTATTACCCTGCAGTGACTGCCTGGTCTCCTGACATTGCAGAGGACGTCGTCAGACCGCATCCACAGAACATTGCTGTGCGGTCTGATATCACTGTCAGCCCTTACATTAGTGTAACAGTGTGTATCCCAGCTTTATCAGCCCTATTACCCTCCAGTTACTGCCTGGTCTCCTGACACCGCAGAGGACGTCGTCAGACCGCATCCACAGAACATTGCTGTGCGGTCTGATATCACTGTCAGCCCTTACATTAGTGTAACAGTGTGTATCCCAGCTTCATCAGCCCTATTACCCTGCAGTGACTGCCTGGTCTCCTGACATTGCAGAGGACGTCGTCAGACCGCATCCACAGAACATTGCTGTGCGGTCTGATATCACTGTCAGCCCTTACATTAGTGTAACAGTGTGTATCCCAGCTTTATCAGCCCTATTACCCTGCAGTGACTGCCTGGTCTCCTGACATTGCAGAGGACGTCGTCAGACCGCATCCACAGAACATTGCTGTGCGGTCTGATATCACTGTCAGCCCTTACATTAGTGTAACAGTGTGTATCCCAGCTTTATCAGCCCTATTACCCTGCAGTGACTGCCTGGTCTCCTGACATTGCAGAGGACGTCGTCAGACCGCATCCACAGAACATTGCTGTGCGGTCTGATATCACTGTCAGCCCTTACATTAGTGTAACAGTGTGTATCCCAGCTTTATCAGCCCTATTACCCTCCAGTTACTGCCTGGTCTCCTGACACCGCAGAGGACGTCGTCAGACCGCATCCACAGAACATTGCTGTGCGGTCTGATATCACTGTCAGCCCTTACATTAGTGTAACAGTGTGTATCCCAGCTTCATCAGCCCTATTACCCTGCAGTGACTGCCTGGTCTCCTGACATTGCAGAGGACGTCGTCAGACCGCATCCACAGAACATTGCTGTGCGGTCTGATATCACTGTCAGCCCTTACATTAGTGTAACAGTGTGTATCCCAGCTTCATCAGCCCTATTACCCTGCAGTGACTGCCTGGTCTCCTGACACCGCAGAGGACGTCGTAAGACCACATCCACAGAACCAAGGACTGTCTACCCGGCTACGGAGTGGTGAGTGGCAGGCTGGCAGCTCTAGCCTTTAAAGGATACCCGAAGTGAAATGTGACATGATGAGATAGACATGTGTATGTACAGTGACTAGCACACTAATAACTGGGCTGGGTTTCTTTTTTTCTTTCTCTGCCTGAAAGAGTTAAATATCAGGTATGTAAGTGGCTGACTCAATCCTGACTCAGGCAGGAAGTGACTACAGTGTGGCCCTCACTGATAAGAAATTCCCCTTTTTTACCTCTTTCTTGCGCTCAGAAGCCATTTTCTGCTAGGGAAGTGTTTTATAGTTGGAATTTCTTATCAGTGAGGGTCACACTGTAGTCACTTCCTGTCTGAGTCAGGACTGAGTCAGCCAATTACATACCTGATATTTAACTCTTTCAGGCAGAGAAAGAAAAAAAGGAAAACAGCATAGTTATTTGTGTGCTTGGCACTGTACATACACATGTCTATCTCATCATGTCACATGTCACTTCAGGTATCCTTTAAACTAATTGTTACACCACCCTTTTACCTGGAATTGTCTCTGAAACTTGTTTTGGAGAGCTTTCCTTGCCACGTGTATTACCAAGGTTATCCGGCAGACTGTGTATCAGCTCTACCATTGGCCATTTAATGATAGTCCCTAATAGTCACCCCTGTGTTGACCTCCAGGTTCAGGTTTGATTAATACTTTTATAGTTTAACAATGTATTGTATTATTATTCTTTACTCACCCGGTGTATTAAAGAGGTAGCGCCTCCACCAGGTGACAACAAGCTTTCTGGGGTTCTGTCTGACATATTACTGAACTGTTTGTTCCTTCATTGCTTTTGATTATTATTATTTCACAGGTGTCATTAAGAATCCGGTTCATCTTAACCACTTCCGTACCAGCAGTCTCTGCCCCCTTATCCTCCCTGGCAGTAGTAGTATTTCTGGATTTTAGGGTCTTTTCGGAACGTTTCAGACCCTAAAACCAGGAAAAAATCATGCTGCCAGAAAGCACATACTCACCTCACCATCCAGCGCTGCAATTTTTCCTCATTCCTCCGGGTGGCGCTGTAATGCTGTAGTGAGATCACTGATGGTGATCTCACAAGAGTCTTTCAGAGCCTCCGTGGAGAGTAAGTAGAATGGCTGCCTGCGTCTGGATCCCCTGGGAGGTGAGTTAAAACGCCCGCTGCGCTCCATTGCTCTGCTTTGAGCTCCCTTCGGCTAGCCTGAGCGTAGCTCGGAGGTACCGCCAGGGGGGTTGAGGACCAGAGAGGGCTGGTGCCGTAAAATGCTGCTTACCGAGGAAGCGCCGCAATGATCCGGCGCTCCCGCCGGTCCCGCTGCTCTGCCACCTTTGTAAGCAGGTCAGGAGCCGGTTGCATTGGCTCCTGACGCTGTCCATCAATATAAGCCATTGGGAAATCTATGTCCTATCAGAGCCGTACAGCCACTAACAGGGCGTAGATTTCACCCGTGCTTGTCCAGAAGTGGTTAAGAACGCGTTTTGCAAAAGTAAAGTTTGTATTTACTTACTGGCGTGTCGCTGTATTGTCGGGTTATCCTCCGGAAAGGTCACCATTGGAAAGGCTATAGGAGAACCCATCATATACCAGCAGCTCCTGCGGGAGTCGTGCTACACTATGTAGTGTTGGATGGCAGGTAATAGTGGCAAGTAGCACTGTGTGCTAAGTAACACTGGGTGCCAGAACTGGCATATCTATATAGCCCTTGCAGCCCCCATGGTCGCATTAGGTCCTGGGTGCAAACGGGGGCCCAAAAACGTGCAGTCTCAATGTCAGGGTAGGGGGGCCAGTCCCCCCCCCCCCCATAAGTGGCTTAGGCCTCTCTGTTCCACCCCTTCCATCCCAAAGCAGCAGTAAACCCCTTTGTTTTCAGGGCCCCAGATCCAGCTAGTGGACCCCTCCAGTCTGCTCCCTACTAGTGTATAAAGGTCCCCTGGGGCCCCTGCAGAGAATTCAGCAGTGGAGCGACTCACCGGTCAGGCCAGCGTGCTTCTTCATCAATCTGCAAGCTCCATGTCTGGTGCCTCATTCCCGTGCCCTGGAGCATGTACCTCACATAACATGCCCCCCTGGGTCACTGAGAAGGTGCAGCCAACAGGGATGAAGATGGTGGCATATCCCTCCAAACACCCATCATGTTGCCGTCATGTGTTCAAGTCAGAAAACTGTAAGCAGTAGGAGCGCAGCTGCTGCATCCTTTGGGATTGATGGCAATGTGATTTACGGATCCGGGTCAAAGGTCCCGACCCAAGTGGGGTAGATTCCACAGCTGAACTATGCATTGTGGAACTACTAAACCAGGACAGAGTTCTCATCTGAATCACATTGGCGTCAATTCACCAGAGAGGATTTACTAAGAGAAAAAAGGTAGGTAGTTTATCTCATGAGGTATTTTAACACTCTGGAGTCAATTCACCAGTGTGAGAGGACAGAGAGAAAAGTGTTTGATAGCAGGGGATAAGGGAGAGAGATATGCATGAGGAAAGTGTGAGAAAGCAGAGATTTAGGTAATCGGTAATGATTTACATGGGATACTTTTCCTCTCTGTAAGCTTGAAAGTGAAGCATTGTGGGTAGGAGGCGGAGTTTTACCACTACCTGACCAGAGTATTCCCGCCTTTTACTGCCGGATCGTATCATAAATCATATCACGAGTGAGTTTGAACTTGTTCACTACCTCTGTCTCAGTAAGATTATCAAGAACTGTTCTCTCACGAAAAATACGAGGGGCGATTAAACAGACCCTCCTCCTGCGCCTTCGTCTCCTCATAATAGAAGCAAGCTCTAAGGCCTAGTGCACACCAGAGCGGTTCGGCTGCGTTTTGCGATCCGCTTGCGGCTGCGGATACGCTTGGGTAATGTATTTCAATGGGCTGGTGCACACCAGAGCGGGAGGCGTTTTGCAGAAACGCATACTCCCGGGCTGCTGCAGATTTTGGATTGCGGAGGCGTTTCTGCCTCAATGTTAAGTATAGGAAAAACGCAAACCGCTCTGAAAAACGGCACTTCAGAGCGGTTTGCCAGGCATGTTTGTTACAGTAGCTGTTTAGTAACAGCTTTACTGTAACAATACATGAAATCTACTACACTAAAAACGCTTCACAAAACCACAAAATGCTAGCTGAAACGCTACAGAAAAAGAAGAAAAAGCGTTTCAAAATCTGCTAGCATTTTGCTGATCTGCTAGCGGTTTTTGGTTTGCAGCAGGCCTAACAGAGTAAGCTCAAAAGGCTCCATCTTCCACAGCAGCAGCTGCTGTGTGAAAACCACGATATCTCCAGGTTCATTCAGGGGATAAAGAGATGAAAAAATAACGAATGGCCACACCCCCTTTCTTCCCTGGTGAATTGTGATTTGGAGAAAAACTAACTACTAACTATCACTTATTTATCTCATACTTATCTCACATTTATCTCTTGCATTTCTCTCTGTCGATATTTTCCCCTATACTTCTGGAGAATTGCTATTTGGAGATATCACAGGAGGTAAATTACCTCCCAAGAGATAAATAGGTTGGTAACCTCTGGTGAATTGACGCCATTATCTATAAAGTATGTTAACTCCTTGCTACCCTGGCTCTACCTTGGTTTCCTTTTATTACAACAGCAGTAGGTTCTCACAAGGAGGTTTGCTAATTTATGACAAATAGATAAGAACATTTGTGTCCTTAAAGATCACATACCTCCAGCCCCATACACGCTCAACAGCGGTCTTTTATGCTTTCACAACTTTTGATGTGAAACAAGTTGAAACACCTAAAAAAAAAGTATTTTGCTATTGTTCAAACAGCCAGGGACTGGCGCTACCATACAGGCAGCAAAGGGGGGCATTTGCCCCGGGGCCCCAACCTCTGCTGTGGCCCCCGCAGCACCAACCCTGCTACATTTTGCCTGCATTCCCCCAACCCCCCGCTCGCACTGCTCCCCGGGGCCCTGCAAGTATAATAACAGCCATAATCACCTATTAGTCCCGGTGTGTGAGCGGACGGGAAGCGGCTGCACTCTGAGACACGCTGTCTCCCTCCCAGTCTATGACCCGGCGTGTATTTACACGTGACGTGCGGGTCATAGAGTGGGAAGGAGACAGCGTGTCTCAGAGTGCAGCCGCTTCCTGTCCGCTCACACACCGGGACTAATAGGTGATTATGGCTGTTATTATACTTGCAGGGCCCCGGGGAGCAGAGGGGCAATGGCAGGGGGGGGGGGTGCTATGAGGCGGGAGGGCAACGCTACAGTTTGCCCCAGGGCCAAAGAGCCCCTTAAACTGGCCCTGGAAGCAGCTGATAAGACTGATAAGAAGTCAATCCAACAGTTGTATTGACTTCTTATCAGTCTTATCAGCTCTTTGAACAATAGCAATAGACTTTTTTTAGTAGTTATTATTATTATTATTATTTATTTATAAATTCCGTGGCGCTGTACAATGTAAGAAAACCAACAAGGGATACATAATGATACAGACAATGATATACATCAAATATAAACACTGATACAAGATACAGCACTGCTGATTACAATTTGATTTAACATGATGACTAAAATGTATAAATGTCTAACAGAGTGCAAGCAATTAAATTAATAACAGTCCATGACACAAAAGGGTGAGAGCCCTGCCCTTGCGAGCTTACAATCTAAAGGGAATGGGGGGAAACAAGAGGTGGGGGAAGTATACAGTATATGTACAGGCAGTGCGTAATTAGGTTATTTAGTGGGTGCATGGCCTAAGCTAGAGAATATGCTTGTCGGAAAAGGTGGGTTTTAAGGGAGCGTTTAAAGATTTCAAAGGTTGGAGAGTGGCGGATGTGTTGTGGAAGGGCATTCCAGAGGAGGGGTGAGGCACGTGAGAAGACTTGTACACGTGAATGTGAGGAGCTAATTGTAGAAGAGGATAGAAGAAGCTCGTGTGCAGATCTGAGATTGTGGTTGGGTTGGTATCTGGAGACTAGTGAGGAGATGTACAGGGGAGAGAGATTGTGGAGAGCTTTGTAGGTTAGGGTTAAGAGTTTGAACTGAATCCTTTCATTAATTGGTAGCCAGTGAAGAGCTTGACAGAGAGGGTCAGCAGAGGAAGAGCGAGAGGAGAGATGAATGAGTCGAGCAGCAGAGTTCAGTACAGTAGTTTCAACTTGTTTCACAACAAAAGCTGTGAAAGCATAAAAGACCGCTGTTGAGCGTGTATGGGGCTTCAGACACAGGGTGATGAGGAGAGATTGTAAAGCCAGCCTTCAAAAATTAACGTAGAGGCAGAGTACACACAAGACTAGCAGAGTACACTTATGGCAGATGACACCACGCTGCCTTCCCATGCATAGGAGCACACCTGTGCTGAGAACACATTCTAATAATTGCACCAATATTTTTTCAGAAGGACCCACGGACAGTCGCACCTCTTTAATCTAATAAACAGATAGTCTCACAACCAAGACTGTAGAGATTTCAGATGTTGACCCCTTATATGAATGTGTTTGACACCTCTTGTTTTAAGGAGTTACTTTGACTTACTGCTGAATAGTTTTGCTGGTTCGCGAAAATATTTAATTACTCCGCTATGTAAAGAAGGTGAAAAAGCTCTCCAATTGCCACAGACCAAAAATAAGTACCAATCTTTTTGAAATGACTTCTTCAAAACATATTTTCCCCTTTTAGAATTTATGATTTCATTTATTAAAAAATATATCCTGTAATGGCGATTGGCACGCTTATTTCCTCTTATCACACCTAAATGCAATTCTATATACAGTACTATGGCCCATTTGCTAGGAGAAATCTCAGGAGAAAGGTCATTGCATATCGGTCTATTTGTCTATTTATTAGATATTGGAATGATCAGTTGTGTGTAAACAACCTTCATTACTTTACCTGTTTTAATCTAAACCAGGGGTGTCCACATTTTTTAAGCCAAGGTCCATATCGCTGTTCTTTGGGAGTGTCAGGGGGCCAAAGTCGTGAAATTAAACTCAATTTTTGCTGATTGCCGTTAGGTACACTATGCCTCTGACATTTTGTCAAAACCAAATGATAACCACAGGAAATAACCCAAATACCGTGTGCATGAACACAGTGTCAGGATCTCTCCTTTTATGTCGGTTAACTGCAACCGGGCAGTTCTGACTTATCTGCTTGCATTCGGTTGCAGAGAGGCGGAGACCCTCGGAGATTGTTTGGACTGGAGGCAGAGTTACTGGGCAAAGCTCTGCCTCCCCCGGGGAGCCAAAACTACCACTTGGAAAGTTGTAGAATTTTGCTCTGGGATTTCGGGGAATTAAATACATCGTTCTGCTGCGGGGATGCGGCAAATCATCTTTGACGTTAATGCTGAAGAGGAATGGGAAATAAAAAAAAAGGTAATTTTACTGGCTTCAGACTCTCTTTAAATACACTGTAGACAAGTTATCATGAAATTGGAGTTCTGCACATGAGCTTTGCCGAACATCTGCTGCAACTTCTGTCAGCCAGCCGGCTCTGATACTCTTACTGCTTGCTGCACATTTGTGACAGTTCTCAATGTGTAAGACAAATTGCTTTGCAGAGGGTTTGAAATAGCATTTATGGGAATACTTACACGTTTTTTCAGGAAATAATATTCACTAATAAATATCTTATGTAAATGTAACACCCTCACAGGTTTGTGTAATGGTAATGTTTAATGCTAAACCTTTTTTATTTCCCTCATGGGTTGCAGTACACAGTTATGCCCACTAAGGGGTGCACTTAGGAAAGATTACTGTGCCACCTAGGAACCAAGTTTTCAGAGGACAGTTCCCCAGAGAGAGGAAGTTTTGGCGCAATAATCATGGAGGAGGAGAGAGAAGGAACAGAGGATTGACTTGTGTCCTGTGTGTGCTGTTAAAGACAGAGTTACTGGATTGTCTGGCCGGACAGAAGATCAAGCTGTATGACTGCTGCACTGGGACCAGAGAGAGTGGACTGTTTCCTTGAATGAGTGAGCCCAAGGACTTCATCATAGTGAGTTGCTGGTATTTCTGCCCTCAGAGGTAACAGATCTGCACACCATTCTACAGTGTTTTGAACAGTGCATCCAGGACCGGAGAGTGAGATCAACACACATCAATGCCCTGCATTCACCCCAGATGCATTGTTACTAGCTGTCTGTCTGGAGGACACTGTGCTAACTCTTCTAGTGCACATTTCTCATGCTGATATTGCAATACTCACAAGGTAAATGCTTAGAGCCTAGGAACCCTGTTCTGGATCATATAACTCAGTAAAGTGTAGGAATCATAGACTGTGGACTCAGACAATAGTTAGGGATCTTCCTGCACAAGTGAACTAAACTGTCCACCACTGTTATAAATATTCAACTGAGAGACGGGCCCCAACGCATGCAGCTGCCAACTTTTTCTTCTTTTTGCTACCACCAGGACTATATTTTTCTCCCTTTTTGGTATATTTAAGTATTGGAAGCCATTTTCAGGGATTAAGATATTCGGCTGCTGTATTTTCATGTGATTAGCCTCAATATCTAACTTTCATTGTATTCTCAGCATAGTTTAACTTTATAGTGAAACTCGTTATAGCGACACCCTGTGGAGAAAAGTGTAATCGATTGAAATGACTGTTTAAGGAACTGTTTGACCTTGCTTTACATTCCATATTGCAGTATTATTTTATAACTAGTAATATTGTGTGCAAGATTGTGTGCTTATCATTATTTTGTTTAGGGTCTTTCTGTTGAAAATAAACAGGCCCATTGTTCATATAAACTGTGTCTGAGCATTGGGGAAGAAAAAGGGGAGTTCACCGGAGCAAAGGAGGTCTGAACCTACTATCCCACTTCTAAGACACACCCACGGGTGCGCTACATTTTGGGGGCTCGTCTGGGATTTATTTCAGACCATAACTCCGCCCCTTTTCACCCTTTTGAAGCACAATAAAGACAAAAAAAATGGACTCAAAATCAGTCACTGAGTGGTGTCAGACCTGTAGAGTGGACTTAGACAAAGCACTGGCATTGATAGTCCCTAGTACTAAATTATCCCGCCGTCAGCTTTATGATTTGATGGAAGACATTATCCCAGGAGAACATTGTCTAATTAGAGATATAAAAGTTAATAGGGACACAGAAGAGGAGAGGACAGATGTTCTGCTTCAGTGGGAGACACCAGTGTCAGCGTTAGATTTCCCTGAGGACTTTGAATTTGGGAAAGAGGGACTTAAAGCTAGATTGGTCCGAACAGAGTTTTTGCCTGAAAACAAGTCAGTAGATGCAAATGATATGGTCACCACCTCTGAGTTAGTACAAGCTTTGACCGAAGTAATGAGTAAATGTGCGACTCTGGGCCAGGAATCTTTAGCATCTGAATACCGAAAATTAAAGTTCTTTTCAGGGACTCAGCCCACACCAAATGGGGAGGAGGAGTTTGAACCCTGGCTGGATCAAGTACTTCAAGTAATAGAAGAATGGAGTGTTTCGGAAGCTGTTAAGAAACAGCGAGTGGCTGAAAGTCTCAAAGGGGCGGCCGCAGAAGTGATCAGAAATCTAAGATTGAGCAAAAGGGACTGCTCAGCTAGAGACTACCTGAACGCTTTACAAGACGTTTTTGGCCGAACTGAGACAGTGGAAGAGCTTCAATACAAGTTCACTCATACCTATCAGATGGAGGGGGAGAAATTGTCCCAGTATAATAGGCGGTTGGATCGAATACTTCATCAACTAATGCTCAAGAAGGGGATAGACTCAGACCAAGTAGATCAGAAAAGACTTCAGCAGATATTTCAGGGTGCATTACCCCTAGATCCCATCATGATAAAGATGCGGGCACAAACAAAACAGACAACTTTAATGTATCATCAGTTGGTGAAAGCTGTCAGAGAGGAAGAAGCAGTGTTGGAAGAAAGGAGCACTGCTCAGGTACAAACAGGAGCAATGGTTCACAGTGCCGTTAGTTTCGAAGCATCACAGATACAGTCACAAGTAGCTACACTAGCAGATTCAATAACACAGATTGTCAAGACAGTAGAGGGGCTGCAGAAGACAGTCAAGACACTAGCAGAAGAGAAGCAAACAGATGCAGCATCTGCAGGTATGGCAGTCAGAAAATAATTAAATGGAGTCAGATCAAGACCATTCGTTGGATTCTGTTACCGATGTGGAGAGACAGGACACATGAGACGGGGATGTCCAAATCCTGAGAATCTGAGGAGAGTAAATGAAATGTTCTTGGTGAACTCGATGCAGGGAAACTTCAGAGGGCCTCAGTGAAGGAGCCAACTGTGTGCCCAAGTTCAAAGCGCTCCATAAATAACACCATGAAGGAAAGAATCCCTGCCTCGAATTCTTCACCCATTTTCACTTCAGATGACAGAAGACGAACACAGCCAGACCTACGCCCTTCAGAGCAGTTCAGAGTCTCACCCATCAAGCCTGCTCCATTGAAAGAGACAGCAAAAGCTTCAAGACGACCATCTACCGCTCATCAGCATGCCAACTGTAAGGCAGTGGAAAGAACAAGGAATGAGAAGCTGCCAGCTGGTCTAATTGGGCCTTCCCCCCTAGTGCCAATTAAGATAGAAGGAATCTATAGCAAGGCTTTGTTGGACACTGGGGCTCAAGTTACTATTTTATTCAGAGACTTTTATCAGAAGCACCTGAAACACTTGCCACTACAAAGACTGGAAGATCTGGAGATCTGGGGACTGAGCGACACAAAGTTCCCATATGATGGCTATGTCTCACTCAAGTTAGAGTTCCCTACCCCAGTGGTGGGGATCAGCGAAGAAGTTGACACTCTAGCTGTTGTGTGCCCAAGACCTAAAGAGAAGGGAGAAGCTGCCATGTTGGTTGGGACAAATACAGACTTTATTCGGAGATTGTTGAGACTGCAATTGGCTGAGAACTGTCCCTCGCTTCACCCATTCTTAAAACCAGTGTACTATGCTTTGAAAAAAGAGAAGATCAACCAAAAAGAAGAGATTGGGCATGTCTGGTCTCCTCCTGGGAGAGAATATGTCATTCAACCGGGAAGAATAACCTGTCTAAGGGCAAAAGTGAGGATGTGTGGAAAGGCAGTTACTTCCCACTTCATGATGGAAATGGGCTCAGAAGTAGAATTGCCACCTGGTCTGGAGTTAATACCAGAGGTCTGGCCAGCCGACAAATTGAAACACCCACATGATACCTTGCCAGTGGGGTTGAAGAACAAAGGGAGCACACCCATTATTCTTCGCTCCCAAGTCCGTCTGGGAAATGTATATGCTGCCACACCTTTGTCTCCAAGTGATAACACCAATATAAATGAACTGAGTCTGGAAGATGTTGACTAAGGAGGTGGTATCTTGTCACCAGAATGGGTGGCTCGAATTAAAGAGATGCTGAAGCAAAAAAAAAACTGTTTTTCTACAAGTGAATATGACATAGGTCGTTCTAAGAGTGAAATGCATAGCATCAGGCTGAAGGAAGATCGGCCCTTTAGGGAACGCTCAAGAAGAGTTGCTCCAGGAGATCTGGAGGACCTGCGACAGCACTTGATGGAATTGAAAACCGCTGGGGTGATTCAGGAGTCCAGAAGCCCTTATGCCTCCCCCATTGTGGTTGTCAGGAAAAAAAATGGATCAATACGCATGTGCATTGACTACCGCACTTTGAATCAGCGAACCATCCCTGATCAATACACCACCCCACAGATAGAGGATGCACTTAATTGTTTGGTGGGCAGCAAATGGTTCAGCGTGTTAGATCTGAGGAGTGGATACTACCAAATTCCAATGGACCCTAGAGACAGAGAAAAGACTGCGTTCATCACTCCTCTGGGGTTCTTCGAGTTTAATGACATGCCTCAAGGTCTATCAAATGCTCCAGCAACTTTTCAGCGGCTCATGGAAAGAACAGTTGGAGATATGCATCTTCTTGAAGTACTTGTCTACCTGGATGACATCATTGTCTTCGGGAAAACATTAGAAGAGCATGAGACAAGGCTAAGGAAAGTGTTGAATAGGATTGAAAAAGAAGGATTGAAACTATCCTTGGACAAATGCAAGTTTTTCCAGCCTTCAGTGACATATGTCGGACATGTGGTGTCTGCAGAGGGTATAGCAACAGATCCCAGCAAAGTTGAAGCAGTGACATCTTGGCCTAAGCCCCGTACCATCACAGAGTTGCGCTCATTTCTTGGGTTCTGCAGCTATTACAGAAGATTTGTACAAGGGTTTGCCAAGACAGCCCGTCCACTAAACCAACTGCTTCAAAGTGATGTGGATGTCACTGAACCGGATGAAGGCTTCAAGTTGAAGAACGTGAAGGGACCAAGAGGGCCTAAAGAGTGTATTGAGGACCGCTGGACCTCTGAGTGTGATGAAGCATTTGAAAAGCTCAAGCATTGTCTTACCCATGCTCCAGTGCTAGCCTATGCTGACTCAACTAAACCCTATACACTCCATGTAGATGCTAGCAGAGAAGGTCTGGGAGGAGTTCTCTATCAGGAGCAAGATCAGGGGTTAAGGCCTGTGGCTTTCATTAGCCGAAGTTTATCTCCAACTGAAAAGAACTATCCAGCCCACAAATTGGAATTTCTTGCCCTGAAATGGGCTGTAGTGGACAAACTGCATGACTACCTTTATGGAGCTGAGTTCGAAGTTCAGACTGACAATAATCCTTTGACATACATACAGACTACTGCAAAGTTGGATGCCACTGGACACAGATGGATGGCTGCCCTGTCTAACTACAATTTCAGTCTGAAGTACCGTCCAGGCACCCAGAATGGAGATGCTGATGGTCTATCCCGTAGACCTCATGAAGACTTACACCCTGATGATGAATGGGTAGAAATACCTGCACCAGGAGTGAGAGCTATGTGCCAATTTTCAACAGTCCAGCAGAGAAGTGAATGTTGGGCCCAGAACCTAGCGCTACCAGCCGAAAGCCTACCTTCATCCTATTGCAATCTAGTCACTCTGCAGGCTTCTTCATTACCAGCGTTGAGCAACAGTGATCTCAGAAGAGATCAGACGGAAGATCCTTTAGGAAAATTAGCAGTGACAGCCTTAGGGAAGAATCAAGTTGACATTCTTCGTACAGATGTTCACCCAATGGCAAGGCTATTGGTCAAAGAGTGGGACCGGCTTCAGATACGAAATGGACTTGTATACAGAAGGGCTCCAAGTGCCGTCAACAGTGAAAAATGGCAGTTATTACTTCCTCAGAAATACAAGGAGACAGTACTTTGTGCATTGCATGATGAACATGGCCATCTGGGTTATGACAGAACTTTGGGGCTCGTGAGAGACAGATTTTATTGGCCATGTATGAAGCAAGACATAGAGGACTATTGCCGTTCCTGTTTGTGCTGTATTCAAAGAAAGACTTTGCCCACAAGAGCTGCTCACTTGGGACAGTTACAGAGTGGAGGACCACTAGAACTTGTATGCATAGACTTTCTCAGTATTGAACCTGACGAAGGGGGAATCAGCAACGTGTTGGTTGTGACAGACCATTATACAAGATACGCTCAGGCATTTCCTGCTCGTGATCAGAAAGCCCTCACAGTTGCTAAACTGCTTGTTGAAAAGTTCTTTGTTCATTATGGACTACCAAAGAGAATTCATTCTGACCAGGGGCGTGATTTTGAGAGCAAGCTTGTAAGAGAACTACTGACACTTTTGGGAGTGCAGAAGAGTCGCACCACCCCATATCATCCACAAGGGGATGCCCAGCCCGAACGCTTCAACAGGACTTTACTTGACATGCTGGGGACTTTGTCTATTGAAAAAAAGAGTCATTGGAGTAGACATGTGGCCACAGTGGTGCATGCCTATAACAGCACAAAAAATGATGCCACAGGATTCTCACCTTACTTTTTAATGTTTGGCCGAGAAGCTCGTCTCCCTGTTGATCTGACATTTGGAGTTTCTGCTGATGACACCCCGGTGAACTCTCACACCAGCTATGTGGAGAGACTCAAGAAAGGCCTTAAGCAAGCTTATGAGTTGGCTGAAATCTCTTCAGGACAGAGACATCAACAGAATAAGGCCCGCTATGACAAGAAAGTGAAAGTACATGATCTTCAACCAGGGGACCGAGTTCTTTTGAGGAATGTGGGCTTTCAAGGCAAGCACAAATTAGCAAATCGTTGGGGCTCTGATCCCTACATCATCTGTTCCCAACTGCCAAACATTCCAGTCTACCAAGTCCGCCCTGAAGGGAAGGAAGGGCCAACCAAGACTTGGCATCGTAAAACAACTTGATGCCCCTAGCAGAAACTGTGAGGATGATAAATTCTGAACCCAAACGGGCACAAGGAAAATCAAATTCCAGGCGATCCAAAAGATTGCAGAGAAGAGGAGGGGCTACCCAGTTAGCTGAAGAACCAGTGACCACCTTTGATGGAGAAGAAGACAGTGATAGTGAATGGGGTATAAATGGACTTTTCTATGATAGTGTGCACAACAACCCCATTGAAAGTGATCTGAATGCTAATGCTCTAGAGTTCATCCCTTGTCAAATTGACCAATCCAAAACAGACATCTGTATAGATGGTTCTTCGGCTCTGAACGAACAACAAAATGAGAGTTTTCCCCTGCCTACTATGGACAATGACCTCTTGTTTGCAGTTAATCCAAGTGTAGGTGACTCCCGGGTCACTCCAGAACTAGAGGATGTGACTACTACAGAAATAAAGTGTGTCAATGATGCACCACCTGTTGAAGCATGCTCCCCGGTCAACACCTCTGAACTAAGGCCACCCAGACAGATTAGGCCTCCACAGAGACTCACATATGACACTATGGGAAATAGTACTCAAGAGCCTGTGAGCACTGCACATCGAGGAATCTACGCCCATGTTCCCTTTGCCCTTTGCTCCAAAGGTGACACCCTCCCCACAATAATGTGTGTTGATGATGCTCCATGGTGGAATGTCCCATTTGACTACAGCACTAATGTTCAGTTAGTTAAACATTAAATGTTATTTGAAATAATGTTAGATCTAAGCCATTTCTTGGGAGGACCCAAGCCTTTTTAAGTGGGGGGAGAGTGTAACACCCTCACAGGTTTGTGTAATGGTAATGTTTAATGCTAAACCTTTTTATTTCCCTCATGGGTTGCAGTACACAGTTATGCCCACTAAGGGGTGCACTTAGGAAAGATTACTGTGCCACCTAGGAACCAAGTTTTCAGAGGACAGTTCCCCAGAGAGAGGAAGTTTTGGCGCAATAATCATGGAGGAGGAGAGAGAAGGAACAGAGGATTGACTTGTGTCCTGTGTGTGCTGTTAAAGACAGAGTTACTGGATTGTCTGGCCGGACAGAAAATCAAGCTGTATGACTGCTGCACTGGGACCAGAGAGAGTGGACTGTTTCCTTGAATGAGTGAGCCCAAGGACTTCATCATAGTGAGTTGCTGGTATTTCTGCCCTCAGAGGTAACAGATCTGCACACCATTCTACAGTGTTTTGAACAGTGCATCCAGGACCGGAGAGTGAGATCAACACACATCAATGCCCTGCATTCACCCCAGATGCATTGTTACTAGCTGTCTGTCTGGAGGACACTGTGCTAACTCTTCTAGTGCACATTTCTCATGCTGATATTGCAATACTCACAAGGTAAATGCTTAGAGCCTAGGAACCCTGTTCTGGATCATATAACTCAGTAAAGTGCAGGAATCATAGACTGTGGACTCAGACAATAGTTAGGGATCTTCCTGCACAAGTGAACTAAACTGTCCACCACTGTTATAAATATTCAACTGAGAGACGGGCCCCAACGCATGCAGCTGCCAACTTTTTCTTCTTTTTGCTACCACCAGGACTATATTTTTTTCCCTTTTTGGTATATTTAAGTATTGGAAGCCATTTTCAGGGATTAAGATATTCGGCTGCTGTATTTTCATGTGATTAGCCTCAATATCTAACTTTCATTGTATTCTCAGCATAGTTTAACTTTATAGTGAAACTCGTTATAGCGACACCCTGTGGAGAAAAGTGTAATCGATTGAAATGACTGTTTAAGGAACTGTTTGACCTTGCTTTACATTCCATATTGCAGTATTATTTTATAACTAGTAATATTGTGTGCAAGATTGTGTGCTTATCATTATTTTGTTTAGGGTCTTTCTGTTGAAAATAAACAGGCCCATTGTTCATATAAACTGTGTCTGAGCATTGGGGAAGAAAAAGGGGAGTTCACCGGAGCAAAGGAGGTCTGAACCTACTATCCCACTTCTAAGACACACCCACGGGTGCGCTACATTTTGGGGGCTCGTCTGGGATTTATTTCAGACCATAACTCCGCCCCTTTTCACCCTTTTGAAGCACAATAAAGACAAAAAAAATGGACTCAAAATCAGTCACTGAGTGGTGTCAGACCTGTAGAGTGGACTTAGACAAAGCACTGGCATTGATAGTCCCTAGTACTAAATTATCCCGCCGTCAGCTTTATGATTTGATGGAAGACATTATCCCAGGAGAACATTGTCTAATTAGAGATATAAAAGTTAATAGGGACACAGAAGAGGAGAGGACAGATGTTCTGCTTCAGTGGGAGACACCAGTGTCAGCGTTAGATTTCCCTGAGGACTTTGAATTTGGGAAAGAGGGACTTAAAGCTAGATTGGTCCGAACAGAGTTTTCGCCTGAAAACAAGTCAGTAGATGCAAATGATATGGTCACCACCTCTGAGTTAGTACAAGCTTTGACCGAAGTAATGAGTAAATGTGCGACTCTGGGCCAGGAATCTTTAGCATCTGAATACCGAAAATTAAAGTTCTTTTCAGGGACTCAGCCCACACCAAATGGGGAGGAGGAGTTTGAACCCTGGCTGGATCAAGTACTTCAAGTAATAGAAGAATGGAGTGTTTCGGAAGCTGTTAAGAAACAGCGAGTGGCTGAAAGTCTCAAAGGGGCGGCCGCAGAAGTGATCAGAAATCTAAGATTGAGCAAAAGGGACTGCTCAGGTAGAGACTACCTGAACGCTTTACAAGACGTTTTTGGCCGAACTGAGACAGTGGAAGAGCTTCAATACAAGTTCACTCATACCTATCAGATGGAGGGGGAGAAATTGTCCCAGTATATTAGGCGGTTGGATCGAATACTTCATCAACTAATGCTCAAGAAGGGGATAGACTCAGACCAAGTAGATCAGAAAAGACTTCAGCAGATATTTCAGGGTGCATTACCCCTAGATCCCATCATGATAAAGATGCGGGCACAAACAAAACAGACAACTTTAATGTATCATCAGTTGGTGAAAGCTGTCAGAGAGGAAGAAGCAGTGTTGGAAGAAAGGAGCACTGCTCAGGTACAAACAGGAGCAATGGTTCACAGTGCCGTTAGTTTCGAAGCATCACAGATACAGTCACAAGTAGCTACACTAGCAGATTCAATAACACAGATTGTCAAGACAGTAGAGGGGCTGCAGAAGACAGTCAAGACACTAGCAGAAGAGAAGCAAACAGATGCAGCATCTGCAGGTATGGCAGTCAGAAAATAATTAAATGGAGTCAGATCAAGACCATTCGTTGGATTCTGTTACCGATGTGGAGAGACAGGACACATGAGACGGGGATGTCCAAATCCTGAGAATCTGAGGAGAGTAAATGAAATGTTCTTGGTGAACTCGATGCAGGGAAACTTCAGAGGGCCTCAGTGAAGGAGCCAACTGTGTGCCCAAGTTCAAAGCGCTCCATAAATAACACCATGAAGGAAAGAATCCCTGCCTCGAATTCTTCACCCATTTTCACTTCAGATGACAGAAGACGAACACAGCCAGACCTACGCCCTTCAGAGCAGTTCAGAGTCTCACCCATCAAGCCTGCTCCATTGAAAGAGACAGCAAAAGCTTCAAGACGACCATCTACCGCTCATCAGCATGCCAACTGTAAGGCAGTGGAAAGAACAAGGAATGAGAAGCTGCCAGCTGGTCTAATTGGGCCTTCCCCCCTAGTGCCAATTAAGATAGAAGGAATCTATAGCAAGGCTTTGTTGGACACTGGGGCTCAAGTTACTATTTTATTCAGAGACTTTTATCAGAAGCACCTGAAACACTTGCCACTACAAAGACTGGAAGATCTGGAGATCTGGGGACTGAGCGACACAAAGTTCCCATATGATGGCTATGTCTCACTCAAGTTAGAGTTCCCTACCCCAGTGGTGGGGATCAGCGAAGAAGTTGACACTCTAGCTGTTGTGTGCCCAAGACCTAAAGAGAAGGGAGAAGCTGCCATGTTGGTTGGGACAAATACAGACTTTATTCGGAGATTGTTGAGACTGCAATTGGCTGAGAACTGTCCCTCGCTTCACCCATTCTTAAAACCAGTGTACTATGCTTTGAAAAAAGAGAAGATCAACCAAAAAGAAGAGATTGGGCATGTCTGGTCTCCTCCTGGGAGAGAATATGTCATTCAACCGGGAAGAATAACCTGTCTAAGGGCAAAAGTGAGGATGTGTGGAAAGGCAGTTACTTCCCACTTCATGATGGAAATGGGCTCAGAAGTAGAATTGCCACCTGGTCTGGAGTTAATACCAGAGGTCTGGCCAGCCGACAAATTGAAACACCCACATGATACCTTGCCAGTGGGGTTGAAGAACAAAGGGAGCACACCCATTATTCTTCGCTCCCAAGTCCGTCTGGGAAATGTATATGCTGCCACACCTTTGTCTCCAAGTGATAACACCACTATAAATGAACTGAGTCTGGAAGATGTTGACTAAGGAGGTGGTATCTTGTCACCAGAATGGGTGGCTCGAATTAAAGAGATGCTGAAGCAAAAAAAAAACTGTTTTTCTACAAGTGAATATGACATAGGTCGTTCTAAGAGTGAAATGCATAGCATCAGGCTGAAGGAAGATCGGCCCTTTAGGGAACGCTCAAGAAGAGTTGCTCCAGGAGATCTGGAGGACCTGCGACAGCACTTGATGGAATTGAAAACCGCTGGGGTGATTCAGGAGTCCAGAAGCCCTTATGCCTCCCCCATTGTGGTTGTCAGGAAAAAAAATGGATCAATACGCATGTGCATTGACTACCGCACTTTGAATCAGCGAACCATCCCTGATCAATACACCACCCCACGGATAGAGGATGCACTTAATTGTTTGGTGGGCAGCAAATGGTTCAGCGTGTTAGATCTGAGGAGTGGATACTACCAAATTCCAATGGACCCTAGAGACAGAGAAAAGACTGCGTTCATCACTCCTCTGGGGTTCTTCGAGTTTAATGACATGCCTCAAGGTCTATCAAATGCTCCAGCAACTTTTCAGCGGCTCATGGAAAGAACAGTTGGAGATATGCATCTTCTTGAAGTACTTGTCTACCTGGATGACATCATTGTCTTCGGGAAAACATTAGAAGAGCATGAGACAAGGCTAAGGAAAGTGTTGAATAGGATTGAAAAAGAAGGATTGAAACTATCCTTGGACAAATGCAAGTTTTTCCAGCCTTCAGTGACATATGTCGGACATGTGGTGTCTGCAGAGGGTATAGCAACAGATCCCAGCAAAGTTGAAGCAGTGACATCTTGGCCTAAGCCCCGTACCATCACAGAGTTGCGCTCATTTCTTGGGTTCTGCAGCTATTACAGAAGATTTGTACAAGGGTTTGCCAAGACAGCCCGTCCACTAAACCAACTGCTTCAAAGTGATGTGGATGTCACTGAACCGGATGAAGGCTTCAAGTTGAAGAACGTGAAGGGACCAAGAGGGCCTAAAGAGTGTATTGAGGACCGCTGGACCTCTGAGTGTGATGAAGCATTTGAAAAGCTCAAGCATTGTCTTACCCATGCTCCAGTGCTAGCCTATGCTGACTCAACTAAACCCTATACACTCCATGTAGATGCTAGCAGAGAAGGTCTGGGAGGAGTTCTCTATCAGGAGCAAGATCAGGGGTTAAGGCCTGTGGCTTTCATTAGCCGAAGTTTATCTCCAACTGAAAAGAACTATCCAGCCCACAAATTGGAATTTCTTGCCCTGAAATGGGCTGTAGTGGACAAACTGCATGACTACCTTTATGGAGCTGAGTTCGAAGTTCAGACTGACAATAATCCTTTGACATACATACAGACTACTGCAAAGTTGGATGCCACTGGACACAGATGGATGGCTGCCCTGTCTAACTACAATTTCAGTCTGAAGTACCGTCCAGGCACCCAGAATGGAGATGCTGATGGTCTATCCCGTAGACCTCATGAAGACTTACACCCTGATGATGAATGGGTAGAAATACCTGCACCAGGAGTGAGAGCTATGTGCCAATTTTCAACAGTCCAGCAGAGAAGTGAATGTTGGGCCCAGAACCTAGCGCTACCAGCCGAAAGCCTACCTTCATCCTATTGCAATCTAGTCACTCTGCAGGCTTCTTCATTACCAGCGTTGAGCAACAGTGATCTCAGAAGAGATCAGACGGAAGATCCTTTAGGAAAATTAGCAGTGACAGCCTTAGGGAAGAATCAAGTTGACATTCTTCGTACAGATGTTCACCCAATGGCAAGGCTATTGGTCAAAGAGTGGGACCGGCTTCAGATACGAAATGGACTTGTATACAGAAGGGCTCCAAGTGCCGTCAACAGTGAAAAATAGCAGTTATTACTTCCTCAGAAATACAAGGAGACAGTACTTTGTGCATTGCATGATGAACATGGCCATCTGGGTTATGACAGAACTTTGGGGCTCGTGAGAGACAGATTTTATTGGCCATGTATGAAGCAAGACATAGAGGACTATTGCCGTTCCTGTTTGTGCTGTATTCAAAGAAAGACTTTGCCCACAAGAGCTGCTCACTTGGGACAGTTACAGAGTGGAGGACCACTAGAACTTGTATGCATAGACTTTCTCAGTATTGAACCTGACGAAGGGGGAATCAGCAACGTGTTGGTTGTGACAGACCATTATACAAGATACGCTCAGGCATTTCCTGCTCGTGATCAGAAAGCCCTCACAGTTGCTAAACTGCTTGTTGAAAAGTTCTTTGTTCATTATGGACTACCAAAGAGAATTCATTCTGACCAGGGGCGTGATTTTGAGAGCAAGCTTGTAAGAGAACTACTGACACTTTTGGGAGTGCAGAAGAGTCGCACCACCCCATATCATCCACAAGGGGATGCCCAGCCCGAACGCTTCAACAGGACTTTACTTGACATGCTGGGGACTTTGTCTATTGAAAAAAAGAGTCATTGGAGTAGACATGTGGCCACAGTGGTGCATGCCTATAACAGCACAAAAAATGATGCCACAGGATTCTCACCTTACTTTTTAATGTTTGGCCGAGAAGCTCGTCTCCCTGTTGATCTGACATTTGGAGTTTCTGCTGATGACACCCCGGTGAACTCTCACACCAGCTATGTGGAGAGACTCAAGAAAGGCCTTAAGCAAGCTTATGAGTTGGCTGAAATCTCTTCAGGACAGAGACATCAACAGAATAAGGCCCGCTATGACAAGAAAGTGAAAGTACATGATCTTCAACCAGGGGACCGAGTTCTTTTGAGGAATGTGGGCTTTCAAGGCAAGCACAAATTAGCAAATCGTTGGGGCTCTGATCCCTACATCATCTGTTCCCAACTGCCAAACATTCCAGTCTACCAAGTCCGCCCTGAAGGGAAGGAAGGGCCAACCAAGACTTGGCATCGTAACAACTTGATGCCCCTAGCAGAAACTGTGAGGATGATAAATTCTGAACCCAAACGGGCACAAGGAAAATCAAATTCCAGGCGATCCAAAAGATTGCAGAGAAGAGGAGGGGCTACCCAGTTAGCTGAAGAACCAGTGACCACCTTTGATGGAGAAGAAGACAGTGATAGTGAATGGGGTATAAATGGACTTTTCTATGATAGTGTGCACAACAACCCCATTGAAAGTGATCTGAATGCTAATGCTCTAGAGTTCATCCCTTGTCAAATTGACCAATCCAAAACAGACATCTGTATAGATGGTTCTTCGGCTCTGAACGAACAACAAAATGAGAGTTTTCCCCTGCCTACTATGGACAATGACCTCTTGTTTGCAGTTAATCCAAGTGTAGGTGACTCCCGGGTCACTCCAGAACTAGAGGATGTGACTACTACAGAAATAAAGTGTGTCAATGATGCACCACCTGTTGAAGCATGCTCCCCGGTCAACACCTCTGAACTAAGGCCACCCAGACAGATTAGGCCTCCACAGAGACTCACATATGACACTATGGGAAATAGTACTCAAGAGCCTGTGAGCACTGCACATCGAGGAATCTACGCCCATGTTCCCTTTGCCCTTTGCTCCAAAGGTGACACCCTCCCCACAATAATGTGTGTTGATGATGCTCCATGGTGGAATGTCCCATTTGACTACAGCACTAATGTTCAGTTAGTTAAACATTAAATGTTATTTGAAATAATGTTAGATCTAAGCCATTTCTTGGGAGGACCCAAGCCTTTTTAAGTGGGGGGAGAGTGTAACACCCTCACAGGTTTGTGTAATGGTAATGTTTAATGCTAAACCTTTTTATTTCCCTCATGGGTTGCAGTACACAGTTATGCCCACTAAGGGGTGCACTTAGGAAAGATTACTGTGCCACCTAGGAACCAAGTTTTCAGAGGACAGTTCCCCAGAGAGAGGAAGTTTTGGCGCAATAATCATGGAGGAGGAGAGAGAAGGAACAGAGGATTGACTTGTGTCCTGTGTGTGCTGTTAAAGACAGAGTTACTGGATTGTCTGGCCGGACAGAAGATCAAGCTGTATGACTGCTGCACTGGGACCAGAGAGAGTGGACTGTTTCCTTGAATGAGTGAGCCCAAGGACTTCATCATAGTGAGTTGCTGGTATTTCTGCCCTCAGAGGTAACAGATCTGCACACCATTCTACAGTGTTTTGAACAGTGCATCCAGGACCGGAGAGTGAGATCAACACACATCAATGCCCTGCATTCACCCCAGATGCATTGTTACTAGCTGTCTGTCTGGAGGACACTGTGCTAACTCTTCTAGTGCACATTTCTCATGCTGATATTGAAATACTCACAAGGTAATGCTTAGAGCCTAGGAACCCTGTTCTGGATCATAGAACTCAGTAAAGTGCAGGAATCATAGACTGTGGACTCAGACAATAGTTAGGGATCTTCCTGCACAAGTGAACTAAACTGTCCACCACTGTTATAAATATTCAACTGAGAGACGGGCCCCAACGCATGCAGCTGCCAACTTTTTCTTCTTTTTGCTACCACCAGGACTATATTTTTCTCCCTTTTTGGTATATTTAAGTATTGGAAGCCATTTTCAGGGATTAAGATATTCGGCTGCTGTATTTTCATGTGATTAGCCTCAATATCTAACTTTCATTGTATTCTCAGCATAGTTTAACTTTATAGTGAAACTCGTTATAGCGACACCCTGTGGAGAAAAGTGTAATCGATTGAAATGACTGTTTAAGGAACTGTTTGACCTTGCTTTACATTCCATATTGCAGTATTATTTTATAACTAGTAATATTGTGTGCAAGATTGTGTGCTTATCATTATTTTGTTTAGGGTCTTTCTGTTGAAAATAAACAGGCCCATTGTTCATATAAACTGTGTCTGAGCATTGGGGAAGAAAAAGGGGAGTTCACCGGAGCAAAGGAGGTCTGAACCTACTATCCCACTTCTAAGACACACCCACGGGTGCGCTACATTTTGGGGGCTCGTCTGGGATTTATTTCAGACCATAACTCCGCCCCTTTTCACCCTTTTGAAGCACAATAAAGACAAAAAAAATGGACTCAAAATCAGTCACTGAGTGGTGTCAGACCTGTAGAGTGGACTTAGACAAAGCACTGGCATTGATAGTCCCTAGTACTAAATTATCCCGCCGTCAGCTTTATGATTTGATGGAAGACATTATCCCAGGAGAACATTGTCTAATTAGAGATATAAAAGTTAATAGGGACACAGAAGAGGAGAGGACAGATGTTCTGCTTCAGTGGGAGACACCAGTGTCAGCGTTAGATTTCCCTGAGGACTTTGAATTTGGGAAAGAGGGACTTAAAGCTAGATTGGTCCGAACAGAGTTTTCGCCTGAAAACAAGTCAGTAGATGCAAATGATATGGTCACCACCTCTGAGTTAGTACAAGCTTTGACCGAAGTAATGAGTAAATGTGCGACTCTGGGCCAGGAATCTTTAGCATCTGAATACCGAAAATTAAAGTTCTTTTCAGGGACTCAGCCCACACCAAATGGGGAGGAGGAGTTTGAACCCTGGCTGGATCAAGTACTTCAAGTAATAGAAGAATGGAGTGTTTCGGAAGCTGTTAAGAAACAGCGAGTGGCTGAAAGTCTCAAAGGGGCGGCCGCAGAAGTGATCAGAAATCTAAGATTGAGCAAAAGGGACTGCTCAGCTAGAGACTACCTGAACGCTTTACAAGACGTTTTTGGCCGAACTGAGACAGTGGAAGAGCTTCAATACAAGTTCACTCATACCTATCAGATGGAGGGGGAGAAATTGTCCCAGTATATTAGGCGGTTGGATCGAATACTTCATCAACTAATGCTCAAGAAGGGGATAGACTCAGACCAAGTAGATCAGAAAAGACTTCAGCAGATATTTCAGGGTGCATTACCCCTAGATCCCATCATGATAAAGATGCGGGCACAAACAAAACAGACAACTTTAATGTATCATCAGTTGGTGAAAGCTGTCAGAGAGGAAGAAGCAGTGTTGGAAGAAAGGAGCACTGCTCAGGTACAAACAGGAGCAATGGTTCACAGTGCCGTTAGTTTCGAAGCATCACAGATACAGTCACAAGTAGCTACACTAGCAGATTCAATAACACAGATTGTCAAGACAGTAGAGGGGCTGCAGAAGACAGTCAAGACACTAGCAGAAGAGAAGCAAACAGATGCAGCATCTGCAGGTATGGCAGTCAGAAAATAATTAAATGGAGTCAGATCAAGACCATTCGTTGGATTCTGTTACCGATGTGGACAGACAGGACACATGAGACGGGGATGTCCAAATCCTGAGAATCTGAGGAGAGTAAATGAAATGTTCTTGGTGAACTCGATGCAGGGAAACTTCAGAGGGCCTCAGTGAAGGAGCCAACTGTGTGCCCAAGTTCAAAGCGCTCCATAAATAACACCATGAAGGAAAGAATCCCTGCCTCGAATTCTTCACCCATTTTCACTTCAGATGACAGAAGACGAACACAGCCAGACCTACGCCCTTCAGAGCAGTTCAGAGTCTCACCCATCAAGCCTGCTCCATTGAAAGAGACAGCAAAAGCTTCAAGACGACCATCTACCGCTCATCAGCATGCCAACTGTAAGGCAGTGGAAAGAACAAGGAATGAGAAGCTGCCAGCTGGTCTAATTGGGCCTTCCCCCCTAGTGCCAATTAAGATAGAAGGAATCTATAGCAAGGCTTTGTTGGACACTGGGGCTCAAGTTACTATTTTATTCAGAGACTTTTATCAGAAGCACCTGAAACACTTGCCACTACAAAGACTGGAAGATCTGGAGATCTGGGGACTGAGCGACACAAAGTTCCCATATGATGGCTATGTCTCACTCAAGTTAGAGTTCCCTACCCCAGTGGTGGGGATCAGCGAAGAAGTTGACACTCTAGCTGTTGTGTGCCCAAGACCTAAAGAGAAGGGAGAAGCTGCCATGTTGGTTGGGACAAATACAGACTTTATTCGGAGATTGTTGAGACTGCAATTGGCTGAGAACTGTCCCTCGCTTCACCCATTCTTAAAACCAGTGTACTATGCTTTGAAAAAAGAGAAGATCAACCAAAAAGAAGAGATTGGGCATGTCTGGTCTCCTCCTGGGAGAGAATATGTCATTCAACCGGGAAGAATAACCTGTCTAAGGGCAAAAGTGAGGATGTGTGGAAAGGCAGTTACTTCCCACTTCATGATGGAAATGGGCTCAGAAGTAGAATTGCCACCTGGTCTGGAGTTAATACCAGAGGTCTGGCCAGCCGACAAATTGAAACACCCACATGATACCTTGCCAGTGGGGTTGAAGAACAAAGGGAGCACACCCATTATTCTTCGCTCCCAAGTCCGTCTGGGAAATGTATATGCTGCCACACCTTTGTCTCCAAGTGATAACACCAATATAAATGAACTGAGTCTGGAAGATGTTGACTAAGGAGGTGGTATCTTGTCACCAGAATGGGTGGCTCGAATTAAAGAGATGCTGAAGCAAAAAAAAAACTGTTTTTCTACAAGTGAATATGACATAGGTCGTTCTAAGAGTGAAATGCATAGCATCAGGCTGAAGGAAGATCGGCCCTTTAGGGAACGCTCAAGAAGAGTTGCTCCAGGAGATCTGGAGGACCTGCGACAGCACTTGATGGAATTGAAAACCGCTGGGGTGATTCAGGAGTCCAGAAGCCCTTATGCCTCCCCCATTGTGGTTGTCAGGAAAAAAAATGGATCAATACGCATGTGCATTGACTACCGCACTTTGAATCAGCGAACCATCCCTGATCAATACACCACCCCACGGATAGAGGATGCACTTAATTGTTTGGTGGGCAGCAAATGGTTCAGCGTGTTAGATCTGAGGAGTGGATACTACCAAATTCCAATGGACCCTAGAGACAGAGAAAAGACTGCGTTCATCACTCCTCTGGGGTTCTTCGAGTTTAATGACATGCCTCAAGGTCTATCAAATGCTCCAGCAACTTTTCAGCGGCTCATGGAAAGAACAGTTGGAGATATGCATCTTCTTGAAGTACTTGTCTACCTGGATGACATCATTGTCTTCGGGAAAACATTAGAAGAGCATGAGACAAGGCTAAGGAAAGTGTTGAATAGGATTGAAAAAGAAGGATTGAAACTATCCTTGGACAAATGCAAGTTTTTCCAGCCTTCAGTGACATATGTCGGACATGTGGTGTCTGCAGAGGGTATAGCAACAGATCCCAGCAAAGTTGAAGCAGTGACATCTTGGCCTAAGCCCCGTACCATCACAGAGTTGCGCTCATTTCTTGGGTTCTGCAGCTATTACAGAAGATTTGTACAAGGGTTTGCCAAGACAGCCCGTCCACTAAACCAACTGCTTCAAAGTGATGTGGATGTCACTGAACCGGATGAAGGCTTCAAGTTGAAGAACGTGAAGGGACCAAGAGGGCCTAAAGAGTGTATTGAGGACCGCTGGACCTCTGAGTGTGATGAAGCATTTGAAAAGCTCAAGCATTGTCTTACCCATGCTCCAGTGCTAGCCTATGCTGACTCAACTAAACCCTATACACTCCATGTAGATGCTAGCAGAGAAGGTCTGGGAGGAGTTCTCTATCAGGAGCAAGATCAGGGGTTAAGGCCTGTGGCTTTCATTAGCCGAAGTTTATCTCCAACTGAAAAGAACTATCCAGCCCACAAATTGGAATTTCTTGCCCTGAAATGGGCTGTAGTGGACAAACTGCATGACTACCTTTATGGAGCTGAGTTCGAAGTTCAGACTGACAATAATCCTTTGACATACATACAGACTACTGCAAAGTTGGATGCCACTGGACACAGATGGATGGCTGCCCTGTCTAACTACAATTTCAGTCTGAAGTACCGTCCAGGCACCCAGAATGGAGATGCTGATGGTCTATCCCGTAGACCTCATGAAGACTTACACCCTGATGATGAATGGGTAGAAATACCTGCACCAGGAGTGAGAGCTATGTGCCAATTTTCAACAGTCCAGCAGAGAAGTGAATGTTGGGCCCAGAACCTAGCGCTACCAGCCGAAAGCCTACCTTCATCCTATTGCAATCTAGTCACTCTGCAGGCTTCTTCATTACCAGCGTTGAGCAACAGTGATCTCAGAAGAGATCAGATGGAAGATCCTTTAGGAAAATTAGCAGTGACAGCCTTAGGGAAGAATCAAGTTGACATTCTTCGTACAGATGTTCACCCAATGGCAAGGCTATTGGTCAAAGAGTGGGACCGGCTTCAGATACGAAATGGACTTGTATACAGAAGGGCTCCAAGTGCCGTCAACAGTGAAAAATGGCAGTTATTACTTCCTCAGAAATACAAGGAGACAGTACTTTGTGCATTGCATGATGAACATGGCCATCTGGGTTATGACAGAACTTTGGGGCTCGTGAGAGACAGATTTTATTGGCCATGTATGAAGCAAGACATAGAGGACTATTGCCGTTCCTGTTTGTGCTGTATTCAAAGAAAGACTTTGCCCACAAGAGCTGCTCACTTGGGACAGTTACAGAGTGGAGGACCACTAGAACTTGTATGCATAGACTTTCTCAGTATTGAACCTGACGAAGGGGGAATCAGCAACGTGTTGGTTGTGACAGACCATTATACAAGATACGCTCAGGCATTTCCTGCTCGTGATCAGAAAGCCCTCACAGTTGCTAAACTGCTTGTTGAAAAGTTCTTTGTTCATTATGGACTACCAAAGAGAATTCATTCTGACCAGGGGCGTGATTTTGAGAGCAAGCTTGTAAGAGAACTACTGACACTTTTGGGAGTGCAGAAGAGTCGCACCACCCCATATCATCCACAAGGGGATGCCCAGCCCGAACGCTTCAACAGGACTTTACTTGACATGCTGGGGACTTTGTCTATTGAAAAAAAGAGTCATTGGAGTAGACATGTGGCCACAGTGGTGCATGCCTATAACAGCACAAAAAATGATGCCACAGGATTCTCACCTTACTTTTTAATGTTTGGCCGAGAAGCTCGTCTCCCTGTTGATCTGACATTTGGAGTTTCTGCTGATGACACCCCGGTGAACTCTCACACCAGCTATGTGGAGAGACTCAAGAAAGGCCTTAAGCAAGCTTATGAGTTGGCTGAAATCTCTTCAGGACAGAGACATCAACAGAATAAGGCCCGCTATGACAAGAAAGTGAAAGTACATGATCTTCAACCAGGGGACCGAGTTCTTTTGAGGAATGTGGGCTTTCAAGGCAAGCACAAATTAGCAAATCGTTGGGGCTCTGATCCCTACATCATCTGTTCCCAACTGCCAAACATTCCAGTCTACCAAGTCCGCCCTGAAGGGAAGGAAGGGCCAACCAAGACTTGGCATCGTAACAACTTGATGCCCCTAGCAGAAACTGTGAGGATGATAAATTCTGAACCCAAACGGGCACAAGGAAAATCAAATTCCAGGCGATCCAAAAGATTGCAGAGAAGAGGAGGGGCTACCCAGTTAGCTGAAGAACCAGTGACCACCTTTGATGGAGAAGAAGACAGTGATAGTGAATGGGGTATAAATGGACTTTTCTATGATAGTGTGCACAACAACCCCATTGAAAGTGATCTGAATGCTAATGCTCTAGAGTTCATCCCTTGTCAAATTGACCAATCCAAAACAGACATCTGTATAGATGGTTCTTCGGCTCTGAACGAACAACAAAATGAGAGTTTTCCCCTGCCTACTATGGACAATGACCTCTTGTTTGCAGTTAATCCAAGTGTAGGTGACTCCCGGGTCACTCCAGAACTAGAGGATGTGACTACTACAGAAATAAAGTGTGTCAATGATGCACCACCTGTTGAAGCATGCTCCCCGGTCAACACCTCTGAACTAAGGCCACCCAGACAGATTAGGCCTCCACAGAGACTCACATATGACACTATGGGAAATAGTACTCAAGAGCCTGTGAGCACTGCACATCGAGGAATCTACGCCCATGTTCCCTTTGCCCTTTGCTCCAAAGGTGACACCCTCCCCACAATAATGTGTGTTGATGATGCTCCATGGTGGAATGTCCCATTTGACTACAGCACTAATGTTCAGTTAGTTAAACATTAAATGTTATTTGAAATAATGTTAGATCTAAGCCATTTCTTGGGAGGACCCAAGCCTTTTTAAGTGGGGGGAGAGTGTAACACCCTCACAGGTTTGTGTAATGGTAATGTTTAATGCTAAACCTTTTTATTTCCCTCATGGGTTGCAGTACACAGTTATGCCCACTAAGGGGTGCACTTAGGAAAGATTACTGTGCCACCTAGGAACCAAGTTTTCAGAGGACAGTTCCCCAGAGAGAGGAAGTTTTGGCGCAATAATCATGGAGGAGGAGAGAGAAGGAACAGAGGATTGACTTGTGTCCTGTGTGTGCTGTTAAAGACAGAGTTACTGGATTGTCTGGCCGGACAGAAGATCAAGCTGTATGACTGCTGCACTGGGACCAGAGAGAGTGGACTGTTTCCTTGAATGAGTGAGCCCAAGGACTTCATCATAGTGAGTTGCTGGTATTTCTGCCCTCAGAGGTAACAGATCTGCACACCATTCTACAGTGTTTTGAACAGTGCATCCAGGACCGGAGAGTGAGATCAACACACATCAATGCCCTGCATTCACCCCAGATGCATTGTTACTAGCTGTCTGTCTGGAGGACACTGTGCTAACTCTTCTAGTGCACATTTCTCATGCTGATATTGCAATACTCACAAGGTAAATGCTTAGAGCCTAGGAACCCTGTTCTGGATCATATAACTCAGTAAAGTGCAGGAATCATAGACTGTGGACTCAGACAATAGTTAGGGATCTTCCTGCACAAGTGAACTAAACTGTCCACCACTGTTATAAATATTCAACTGAGAGACGGGCCCCAACGCATGCAGCTGCCAACTTTTTCTTCTTTTTGCTACCACCAGGACTATATTTTTCTCCCTTTTTGGTATATTTAAGTATTGGAAGCCATTTTCAGGGATTAAGATATTCGGCTGCTGTATTTTCATGTGATTAGCCTCAATATCTAACTTTCATTGTATTCTCAGCATAGTTTAACTTTATAGTGAAACTCGTTATAGCGACACCCTGTGGAGAAAAGTGTAATCGATTGAAATGACTGTTTAAGGAACTGTTTGACCTTGCTTTACATTCCATATTGCAGTATTATTTTATAACTAGTAATATTGTGTGCAAGATTGTGTGCTTATCATTATTTTGTTTAGGGTCTTTCTGTTGAAAATAAACAGGCCCATTGTTCATATAAACTGTGTCTGAGCATTGGGGAAGAAAAAGGGGAGTTCACCGGAGCAAAGGAGGTCTGAACCTACTATCCCACTTCTAAGACACACCCACGGGTGCGCTACATTTTGGGGGCTCGTCTGGGATTTATTTCAGACCATAACTCCGCCCCTTTTCACCCTTTTGAAGCACAATAAAGACAAAAAAAATGGACTCAAAATCAGTCACTGAGTGGTGTCAGACCTGTAGAGTGGACTTAGACAAAGCACTGGCATTGATAGTCCCTAGTACTAAATTATCCCGCCGTCAGCTTTATGATTTGATGGAAGACATTATCCCAGGAGAACATTGTCTAATTAGAGATATAAAAGTTAATAGGGACACAGAAGAGGAGAGGACAGATGTTCTGCTTCAGTGGGAGACACCAGTGTCAGCGTTAGATTTCCCTGAGGACTTTGAATTTGGGAAAGAGGGACTTAAAGCTAGATTGGTCCGAACAGAGTTTTCGCCTGAAAACAAGTCAGTAGATGCAAATGATATGGTCACCACCTCTGAGTTAGTACAAGCTTTGACCGAAGTAATGAGTAAATGTGCGACTCTGGGCCAGGAATCTTTAGCATCTGAATACCGAAAATTAAAGTTCTTTTCAGGGACTCAGCCCACACCAAATGGGGAGGAGGAGTTTGAACCCTGGCTGGATCAAGTACTTCAAGTAATAGAAGAATGGAGTGTTTCGGAAGCTATTAAGAAACAGCGAGTGGCTGAAAGTCTCAAAGGGGCGGCCGCAGAAGTGATCAGAAATCTAAGATTGAGCAAAAGGGACTGCTCAGCTAGAGACTACCTGAACGCTTTACAAGACGTTTTTGGCCGAACTGAGACAGTGGAAGAGCTTCAATACAAGTTCACTCATACCTATCAGATGGAGGGGGAGAAATTGTCCCAGTATATTAGGCGGTTGGATCGAATACTTCATCAACTAATGCTCAAGAAGGGGATAGACTCAGACCAAGTAGATCAGAAAAGACTTCAGCAGATATTTCAGGGTGCATTACCCCTAGATCCCATCATGATAAAGATGCGGGCACAAACAAAACAGACAACTTTAATGTATCATCAGTTGGTGAAAGCTGTCAGAGAGGAAGAAGCAGTGTTGGAAGAAAGGAGCACTGCTCAGGTACAAACAGGAGCAATGGTTCACAGTGCCGTTAGTTTCGAAGCATCACAGATACAGTCACAAGTAGCTACACTAGCAGATTCAATAACACAGATTGTCAAGACAGTAGAGGGGCTGCAGAAGACAGTCAAGACACTAGCAGAAGAGAAGCAAACAGATGCAGCATCTGCAGGTATGGCAGTCAGAAAATAATTAAATGGAGTCAGATCAAGACCATTCGTTGGATTCTGTTACCGATGTGGAGAGACAGGACACATGAGACGGGGATGTCCAAATCCTGAGAATCTGAGGAGAGTAAATGAAATGTTCTTGGTGAACTCGATGCAGGGAAACTTCAGAGGGCCTCAGTGAAGGAGCCAACTGTGTGCCCAAGTTCAAAGCGCTCCATAAATAACACCATGAAGGAAAGAATCCCTGCCTCGAATTCTTCACCCATTTTCACTTCAGATGACAGAAGACGAACACAGCCAGACCTACGCCCTTCAGAGCAGTTCAGAGTCTCACCCATCAAGCCTGCTCCATTGAAAGAGACAGCAAAAGCTTCAAGACGACCATCTACCGCTCATCAGCATGCCAACTGTAAGGCAGTGGAAAGAACAAGGAATGAGAAGCTGCCAGCTGGTCTAATTGGGCCTTCCCCCCTAGTGCCAATTAAGATAGAAGGAATCTATAGCAAGGCTTTGTTGGACACTGGGGCTCAAGTTACTATTTTATTCAGAGACTTTTATCAGAAGCACCTGAAACACTTGCCACTACAAAGACTGGAAGATCTGGAGATCTGGGGACTGAGCGACACAAAGTTCCCATATGATGGCTATGTCTCACTCAAGTTAGAGTTCCCTACCCCAGTGGTGGGGATCAGCGAAGAAGTTGACACTCTAGCTGTTGTGTGCCCAAGACCTAAAGAGAAGGGAGAAGCTGCCATGTTGGTTGGGACAAATACAGACTTTATTCGGAGATTGTTGAGACTGCAATTGGCTGAGAACTGTCCCTCGCTTCACCCATTCTTAAAACCAGTGTACTATGCTTTGAAAAAAGAGAAGATCAACCAAAAAGAAGAGATTGGGCATGTCTGGTCTCCTCCTGGGAGAGAATATGTCATTCAACCGTAAAGAATAACCTGTCTAAGGGCAAAAGTGAGGATGTGTGGAAAGGCAGTTACTTCCCACTTCATGATGGAAATGGGCTCAGAAGTAGAATTGCCACCTGGTCTGGAGTTAATACCAGAGGTCTGGCCAGCCGACAAATTGAAACACCCACATGATACCTTGCCAGTGGGGTTGAAGAACAAAGGGAGCACACCCATTATTCTTCGCTCCCAAGTCCGTCTGGGAAATGTATATGCTGCCACACCTTTGTCTCCAAGTGATAACACCACTATAAATGAACTGAGTCTGGAAGATGTTGACTAAGGAGGTGGTATCTTGTCACCAGAATGGGTGGCTCGAATTAAAGAGATGCTGAAGCAAAAAAAAAACTGTTTTTCTACAAGTGAATATGACATAGGTCGTTCTAAGAGTGAAATGCATAGCATCAGGCTGAAGGAAGATCGGCCCTTTAGGGAACGCTCAAGAAGAGTTGCTCCAGGAGATCTGGAGGACCTGCGACAGCACTTGATGGAATTGAAAACCGCTGGGGTGATTCAGGAGTCCAGAAGCCCTTATGCCTCCCCCATTGTGGTTGTCAGGAAAAAAAATGGATCAATACGCATGTGCATTGACTACCGCACTTTGAATCAGCGAACCATCCCTGATCAATACACCACCCCACGGATAGAGGATGCACTTAATTGTTTGGTGGGCAGCAAATGGTTCAGCGTGTTAGATCTGAGGAGTGGATACTACCAAATTCCAATGGACCCTAGAGACAGAGAAAAGACTGCGTTCATCACTCCTCTGGGGTTCTTCGAGTTTAATGACATGCCTCAAGGTCTATCAAATGCTCCAGCAACTTTTCAGCGGCTCATGGAAAGAACAGTTGGAGATATGCATCTTCTTGAAGTACTTGTCTACCTGGATGACATCATTGTCTTCGGGAAAACATTAGAAGAGCATGAGACAAGGCTAAGGAAAGTGTTGAATAGGATTGAAAAAGAAGGATTGAAACTATCCTTGGACAAATGCAAGTTTTTCCAGCCTTCAGTGACATATGTCGGACATGTGGTGTCTGCAGAGGGTATAGCAACAGATCCCAGCAAAGTTGAAGCAGTGACATCTTGGCCTAAGCCCCGTACCATCACAGAGTTGCGCTCATTTCTTGGGTTCTGCAGCTATTACAGAAGATTTGTACAAGGGTTTGCCAAGACAGCCCGTCCACTAAACCAACTGCTTCAAAGTGATGTGGATGTCACTGAACCGGATGAAGGCTTCAAGTTGAAGAACGTGAAGGGACCAAGAGGGCCTAAAGAGTGTATTGAGGACCGCTGGACCTCTGAGTGTGATGAAGCATTTGAAAAGCTCAAGCATTGTCTTACCCATGCTCCAGTGCTAGCCTATGCTGACTCAACTAAACCCTATACACTCCATGTAGATGCTAGCAGAGAAGGTCTGGGAGGAGTTCTCTATCAGGAGCAAGATCAGGGGTTAAGGCCTGTGGCTTTCATTAGCCGAAGTTTATCTCCAACTGAAAAGAACTATCCAGCCCACAAATTGGAATTTCTTGCCCTGAAATGGGCTGTAGTGGACAAACTGCATGACTACCTTTATGGAGCTGAGTTCGAAGTTCAGACTGACAATAATCCTTTGACATACATACAGACTACTGCAAAGTTGGATGCCACTGGACACAGATGGATGGCTGCCCTGTCTAACTACAATTTCAGTCTGAAGTACCGTCCAGGCACCCAGAATGGAGATGCTGATGGTCTATCCCGTAGACCTCATGAAGACTTACACCCTGATGATGAATGGGTAGAAATACCTGCACCAGGAGTGAGAGCTATGTGCCAATTTTCAACAGTCCAGCAGAGAAGTGAATGATGGGCCCAGAACCTAGCGCTACCAGCCGAAAGCCTACCTTCATCCTATTGCAATCTAGTCACTCTGCAGGCTTCTTCATTACCAGCGTTGAGCAACAGTGATCTCAGAAGAGATCAGACGGAAGATCCTTTAGGAAAATTAGCAGTGACAGCCTTAGGGAAGAATCAAGTTGACATTCTTCGTACAGATGTTCACCCAATGGCAAGGCTATTGGTCAAAGAGTGGGACCGGCTTCAGATACGAAATGGACTTGTATACAGAAGGGCTCCAAGTGCCGTCAACAGTGAAAAATGGCAGTTATTACTTCCTCAGAAATACAAGGAGACAGTACTTTGTGCATTGCATGATGAACATGGCCATCTGGGTTATGACAGAACTTTGGGGCTCGTGAGAGACAGATTTTATTGGCCATGTATGAAGCAAGACATAGAGGACTATTGCCGTTCCTGTTTGTGCTGTATTCAAAGAAAGACTTTGCCCACAAGAGCTGCTCACTTGGGACAGTTACAGAGTGGAGGACCACTAGAACTTGTATGCATAGACTTTCTCAGTATTGAACCTGACGAAGGGGGAATCAGCAACGTGTTGGTTGTGACAGACCATTATACAAGATACGCTCAGGCATTTCCTGCTCGTGATCAGAAAGCCCTCACAGTTGCTAAACTGCTTGTTGAAAAGTTCTTTGTTCATTATGGACTACCAAAGAGAATTCATTCTGACCAGGGGCGTGATTTTGAGAGCAAGCTTGTAAGAGAACTACTGACACTTTTGGGAGTGCAGAAGAGTCGCACCACCCCATATCATCCACAAGGGGATGCCCAGCCCGAACGCTTCAACAGGACTTTACTTGACATGCTGGGGACTTTGTCTATTGAAAAAAAGAGTCATTGGAGTAGACATGTGGCCACAGTGGTGCATGCCTATAACAGCACAAAAAATGATGCCACAGGATTCTCACCTTACTTTTTAATGTTTGGCCGAGAAGCTCGTCTCCCTGTTGATCTGACATTTGGAGTTTCTGCTGATGACACCCCGGTGAACTCTCACACCAGCTATGTGGAGAGACTCAAGAAAGGCCTTAAGCAAGCTTATGAGTTGGCTGAAATCTCTTCAGGACAGAGACATCAACAGAATAAGGCCCGCTATGACAAGAAAGTGAAAGTACATGATCTTCAACCAGGGGACCGAGTTCTTTTGAGGAATGTGGGCTTTCAAGGCAAGCACAAATTAGCAAATCGTTGGGGCTCTGATCCCTACATCATCTGTTCCCAACTGCCAAACATTCCAGTCTACCAAGTCCGCCCTGAAGGGAAGGAAGGGCCAACCAAGACTTGGCATCGTAACAACTTGATGCCCCTAGCAGAAACTGTGAGGATGATAAATTCTGAACCCAAACGGGCACAAGGAAAATCAAATTCCAGGCGATCCAAAAGATTGCAGAGAAGAGGAGGGGCTACCCAGTTAGCTGAAGAACCAGTGACCACCTTTGATGGAGAAGAAGACAGTGATAGTGAATGGGGTATAAATGGACTTTTCTATGATAGTGTGCACAACAACCCCATTGAAAGTGATCTGAATGCTAATGCTCTAGAGTTCATCCCTTGTCAAATTGACCAATCCAAAACAGACATCTGTATAGATGGTTCTTCGGCTCTGAACGAACAACAAAATGAGAGTTTTCCCCTGCCTACTATGGACAATGACCTCTTGTTTGCAGTTAATCCAAGTGTAGGTGACTCCCGGGTCACTCCAGAACTAGAGGATGTGACTACTACAGAAATAAAGTGTGTCAATGATGCACCACCTGTTGAAGCATGCTCCCCGGTCAACACCTCTGAACTAAGGCCACCCAGACAGATTAGGCCTCCACAGAGACTCACATATGACACTATGGGAAATAGTACTCAAGAGCCTGTGAGCACTGCACATCGAGGAATCTACGCCCATGTTCCCTTTGCCCTTTGCTCCAAAGGTGACACCCTCCCCACAATAATGTGTGTTGATGATGCTCCATGGTGGAATGTCCCATTTGACTACAGCACTAATGTTCAGTTAGTTAAACATTAAATGTTATTTGAAATAATGTTAGATCTAAGCCATTTCTTGGGAGGACCCAAGCCTTTTTAAGTGGGGGGAGAGTGTAACACCCTCACAGGTTTGTGTAATGGTAATGTTTAATGCTAAACCTTTTTATTTCCCTCATGGGTTGCAGTACACAGTTATGCCCACTAAGGGGTGCACTTAGGAAAGATTACTGTGCCACCTAGGAACCAAGTTTTCAGAGGACAGTTCCCCAGAGAGAGGAAGTTTTGGCGCAATAATCATGGAGGAGGAGAGAGAAGGAACAGAGGATTGACTTGTGTCCTGTGTGTGCTGTTAAAGACAGAGTTACTGGATTGTCTGGCCGGACAGAAGATCAAGCTGTATGACTGCTGCACTGGGACCAGAGAGAGTGGACTGTTTCCTTGAATGAGTGAGCCCAAGGACTTCATCATAGTGAGTTGCTGGTATTTCTGCCCTCAGAGGTAACAGATCTGCACACCATTCTACAGTGTTTTGAACAGTGCATCCAGGACCGGAGAGTGAGATCAACACACATCAATGCCCTGCATTCACCCCAGATGCATTGTTACTAGCTGTCTGTCTGGAGGACACTGTGCTAACTCTTCTAGTGCACATTTCTCATGCTGATATTGCAATACTCACAAGGTAAATGCTTAGAGCCTAGGAACCCTGTTCTGGATCATATAACTCAGTAAAGTGCAGGAATCATAGACTGTGGACTCAGACAATAGTTAGGGATCTTCCTGCACAAGTGAACTAAACTGTCCACCACTGTTATAAATATTCAACTGAGAGACGGGCCCCAACGCATGCAGCTGCCAACTTTTTCTTCTTTTTGCTACCACCAGGACTATATTTTTCTCCCTTTTTGGTATATTTAAGTATTGGAAGCCATTTTCAGGGATTAAGATATTCGGCTGCTGTATTTTCATGTGATTAGCCTCAATATCTAACTTTCATTGTATTCTCAGCATAGTTTAACTTTATAGTGAAACTCGTTATAGCGACACCCTGTGGAGAAAAGTGTAATCGATTGAAATGACTGTTTAAGGAACTGTTTGACCTTGCTTTACATTCCATATTGCAGTATTATTTTATAACTAGTAATATTGTGTGCAAGATTGTGTGCTTATCATTATTTTGTTTAGGGTCTTTCTGTTGAAAATAAACAGGCCCATTGTTCATATAAACTGTGTCTGAGCATTGGGGAAGAAAAAGGGGAGTTCACCGGAGCAAAGGAGGTCTGAACCTACTATCCCACTTCTAAGACACACCCACGGGTGCGCTACATTTTGGGGGCTCGTCTGGGATTTATTTCAGACCATAACTCCGCCCCTTTTCACCCTTTTGAAGCACAATAAAGACAAAAAAAATGGACTCAAAATCAGTCACTGAGTGGTGTCAGACCTGTAGAGTGGACTTAGACAAAGCACTGGCATTGATAGTCCCTAGTACTAAATTATCCCGCCGTCAGCTTTATGATTTGATGGAAGACATTATCCCAGGAGAACATTGTCTAATTAGAGATATAAAAGTTAATAGGGACACAGAAGAGGAGAGGACAGATGTTCTGCTTCAGTGGGAGACACCAGTGTCAGCGTTAGATTTCCCTGAGGACTTTGAATTTGGGAAAGAGGGACTTAAAGCTAGATTGGTCCGAACAGAGTTTTCGCCTGAAAACAAGTCAGTAGATGCAAATGATATGGTCACCACCTCTGAGTTAGTACAAGCTTTGACCGAAGTAATGAGTAAATGTGCGACTCTGGGCCAGGAATCTTTAGCATCTGAATACCGAAAATTAAAGTTCTTTTCAGGGACTCAGCCCACACCAAATGGGGAGGAGGAGTTTGAACCCTGGCTGGATCAAGTACTTCAAGTAATAGAAGAATGGAGTGTTTCGGAAGCTGTTAAGAAACAGCGAGTGGCTGAAAGTCTCAAAGGGGCGGCCGCAGAAGTGATCAGAAATCTAAGATTGAGCAAAAGGGACTGCTCAGCTAGAGACTACCTGAACGCTTTACAAGACGTTTTTGGCCGAACTGAGACAGTGGAAGAGCTTCAATACAAGTTCACTCATACCTATCAGATGGAGGGGGAGAAATTGTCCCAGTATATTAGGCGGTTGGATCGAATACTTCATCAACTAATGCTCAAGAAGGGGATAGACTCAGACCAAGTAGATCAGAAAAGACTTCAGCAGATATTTCAGGGTGCATTACCCCTAGATCCCATCATGATAAAGATGCGGGCACAAACAAAACAGACAACTTTAATGTATCATCAGTTGGTGAAAGCTGTCAGAGAGGAAGAAGCAGTGTTGGAAGAAAGGAGCACTGCTCAGGTACAAACAGGAGCAATGGTTCACAGTGCCGTTAGTTTCGAAGCATCACAGATACAGTCACAAGTAGCTACACTAGCAGATTCAATAACACAGATTGTCAAGACAGTAGAGGGGCTGCAGAAGACAGTCAAGACACTAGCAGAAGAGAAGCAAACAGATGCAGCATCTGCAGGTATGGCAGTCAGAAAATAATTAAATGGAGTCAGATCAAGACCATTCGTTGGATTCTGTTACCGATGTGGAGAGACAGGACACATGAGACGGGGATGTCCAAATCCTGAGAATCTGAGGAGAGTAAATGAAATGTTCTTGGTGAACTCGATGCAGGGAAACTTCAGAGGGCCTCAGTGAAGGAGCCAACTGTGTGCCCAAGTTCAAAGCGCTCCATAAATAACACCATGAAGGAAAGAATCCCTGCCTCGAATTCTTCACCCATTTTCACTTCAGATGACAGAAGACGAACACAGCCAGACCTACGCCCTTCAGAGCAGTTCAGAGTCTCACCCATCAAGCCTGCTCCATTGAAAGAGACAGCAAAAGCTTCAAGACGACCATCTACCGCTCATCAGCATGCCAACTGTAAGGCAGTGGAAAGAACAAGGAATGAGAAGCTGCCAGCTGGTCTAATTGGGCCTTCCCCCCTAGTGCCAATTAAGATAGAAGGAATCTATAGCAAGGCTTTGTTGGACACTGGGGCTCAAGTTACTATTTTATTCAGAGACTTTTATCAGAAGCACCTGAAACACTTGCCACTACAAAGACTGGAAGATCTGGAGATCTGGGGACTGAGCGACACAAAGTTCCCATATGATGGCTATGTCTCACTCAAGTTAGAGTTCCCTACCCCAGTGGTGGGGATCAGCGAAGAAGTTGACACTCTAGCTGTTGTGTGCCCAAGACCTAAAGAGAAGGGAGAAGCTGCCATGTTGGTTGGGACAAATACAGACTTTATTCGGAGATTGTTGAGACTGCAATTGGCTGAGAACTGTCCCTCGCTTCACCCATTCTTAAAACCAGTGTACTATGCTTTGAAAAAAGAGAAGATCAACCAAAAAGAAGAGATTGGGCATGTCTGGTCTCCTCCTGGGAGAGAATATGTCATTCAACCGGGAAGAATAACCTGTCTAAGGGCAAAAGTGAGGATGTGTGGAAAGGCAGTTACTTCCCACTTCATGATGGAAATGGGCTCAGAAGTAGAATTGCCACCTGGTCTGGAGTTAATACCAGAGGTCTGGCCAGCCGACAAATTGAAACACCCACATGATACCTTGCCAGTGGGGTTGAAGAACAAAGGGAGCACACCCATTATTCTTCGCTCCCAAGTCCGTCTGGGAAATGTATATGCTGCCACACCTTTGTCTCCAAGTGATAACACCAATATAAATGAACTGAGTCTGGAAGATGTTGACTAAGGAGGTGGTATCTTGTCACCAGAATGGGTGGCTCGAATTAAAGAGATGCTGAAGCAAAAAAAAAACTGTTTTTCTACAAGTGAATATGACATAGGTCGTTCTAAGAGTGAAATGCATAGCATCAGGCTGAAGGAAGATCGGCCCTTTAGGGAACGCTCAAGAAGAGTTGCTCCAGGAGATCTGGAGGACCTGCGACAGCACTTGATGGAATTGAAAACCGCTGGGGTGATTCAGGAGTCCAGAAGCCCTTATGCCTCCCCCATTGTGGTTGTCAGGAAAAAAAATGGATCAATACGCATGTGCATTGACTACCGCACTTTGAATCAGCGAACCATCCCTGATCAATACACCACCCCACGGATAGAGGATGCACTTAATTGTTTGGTGGGCAGCAAATGGTTCAGCGTGTTAGATCTGAGGAGTGGATACTACCAAATTCCAATGGACCCTAGAGACAGAGAAAAGACTGCGTTCATCACTCCTCTGGGGTTCTTCGAGTTTAATGACATGCCTCAAGGTCTATCAAATGCTCCAGCAACTTTTCAGCGGCTCATGGAAAGAACAGTTGGAGATATGCATCTTCTTGAAGTACTTGTCTACCTGGATGACATCATTGTCTTCGGGAAAACATTAGAAGAGCATGAGACAAGGCTAAGGAAAGTGTTGAATAGGATTGAAAAAGAAGGATTGAAACTATCCTTGGACAAATGCAAGTTTTTCCAGCCTTCAGTGACATATGTCGGACATGTGGTGTCTGCAGAGGGTATAGCAACAGATCCCAGCAAAGTTGAAGCAGTGACATCTTGGCCTAAGCCCCGTACCATCACAGAGTTGCGCTCATTTCTTGGGTTCTGCAGCTATTACAGAAGATTTGTACAAGGGTTTGCCAAGACAGCCCGTCCACTAAACCAACTGCTTCAAAGTGATGTGGATGTCACTGAACCGGATGAAGGCTTCAAGTTGAAGAACGTGAAGGGACCAAGAGGGCCTAAAGAGTGTATTGAGGACCGCTGGACCTCTGAGTGTGATGAAGCATTTGAAAAGCTCAAGCATTGTCTTACCCATGCTCCAGTGCTAGCCTATGCTGACTCAACTAAACCCTATACACTCCATGTAGATGCTAGCAGAGAAGGTCTGGGAGGAGTTCTCTATCAGGAGCAAGATCAGGGGTTAAGGCCTGTGGCTTTCATTAGCCGAAGTTTATCTCCAACTGAAAAGAACTATCCAGCCCACAAATTGGAATTTCTTGCCCTGAAATGGGCTGTAGTGGACAAACTGCATGACTACCTTTATGGAGCTGAGTTCGAAGTTCAGACTGACAATAATCCTTTGACATACATACAGACTACTGCAAAGTTGGATGCCACTGGACACAGATGGATGGCTGCCCTGTCTAACTACAATTTCAGTCTGAAGTACCGTCCAGGCACCCAGAATGGAGATGCTGATGGTCTATCCCGTAGACCTCATGAAGACTTACACCCTGATGATGAATGGGTAGAAATACCTGCACCAGGAGTGAGAGCTATGTGCCAATTTTCAACAGTCCAGCAGAGAAGTGAATGTTGGGCCCAGAACCTAGCGCTACCAGCCGAAAGCCTACCTTCATCCTATTGCAATCTAGTCACTCTGCAGGCTTCTTCATTACCAGCGTTGAGCAACAGTGATCTCAGAAGAGATCAGACGGAAGATCCTTTAGGAAAATTAGCAGTGACAGCCTTAGGGAAGAATCAAGTTGACATTCTTCGTACAGATGTTCACCCAATGGCAAGGCTATTGGTCAAAGAGTGGGACCGGCTTCAGATACGAAATGGACTTGTATACAGAAGGGCTCCAAGTGCCGTCAACAGTGAAAAATGGCAGTTATTACTTCCTCAGAAATACAAGGAGACAGTACTTTGTGCATTGCATGATGAACATGGCCATCTGGGTTATGACAGAACTTTGGGGCTCGTGAGAGACAGATTTTATTGGCCATGTATGAAGCAAGACATAGAGGACTATTGCCGTTCCTGTTTGTGCTGTATTCAAAGAAAGACTTTGCCCACAAGAGCTGCTCACTTGGGACAGTTACAGAGTGGAGGACCACTAGAACTTGTATGCATAGACTTTCTCAGTATTGAACCTGACGAAGGGGGAATCAGCAACGTGTTGGTTGTGACAGACCATTATACAAGATACGCTCAGGCATTTCCTGCTCGTGATCAGAAAGCCCTCACAGTTGCTAAACTGCTTGTTGAAAAGTTCTTTGTTCATTATGGACTACCAAAGAGAATTCATTCTGACCAGGGGCGTGATTTTGAGAGCAAGCTTGTAAGAGAACTACTGACACTTTTGGGAGTGCAGAAGAGTCGCACCACCCCATATCATCCACAAGGGGATGCCCAGCCCGAACGCTTCAACAGGACTTTACTTGACATGCTGGGGACTTTGTCTATTGAAAAAAAGAGTCATTGGAGTAGACATGTGGCCACAGTGGTGCATGCCTATAACAGCACAAAAAATGATGCCACAGGATTCTCACCTTACTTTTTAATGTTTGGCCGAGAAGCTCGTCTCCCTGTTGATCTGACATTTGGAGTTTCTGCTGATGACACCCCGGTGAACTCTCACACCAGCTATGTGGAGAGACTCAAGAAAGGCCTTAAGCAAGCTTATGAGTTGGCTGAAATCTCTTCAGGACAGAGACATCAACAGAATAAGGCCCGCTATGACAAGAAAGTGAAAGTACATGATCTTCAACCAGGGGACCGAGTTCTTTTGAGGAATGTGGGCTTTCAAGGCAAGCACAAATTAGCAAATCGTTGGGGCTCTGATCCCTACATCATCTGTTCCCAACTGCCAAACATTCCAGTCTACCAAGTCCGCCCTGAAGGGAAGGAAGGGCCAACCAAGACTTGGCATCGTAACAACTTGATGCCCCTAGCAGAAACTGTGAGGATGATAAATTCTGAACCCAAACGGGCACAAGGAAAATCAAATTCCAGGCGATCCAAAAGATTGCAGAGAAGAGGAGGGGCTACCCAGTTAGCTGAAGAACCAGTGACCACCTTTGATGGAGAAGAAGACAGTGATAGTGAATGGGGTATAAATGGACTTTTCTATGATAGTGTGCACAACAACCCCATTGAAAGTGATCTGAATGCTAATGCTCTAGAGTTCATCCCTTGTCAAATTGACCAATCCAAAACAGACATCTGTATAGATGGTTCTTCGGCTCTGAACGAACAACAAAATGAGAGTTTTCCCCTGCCTACTATGGACAATGACCTCTTGTTTGCAGTTAATCCAAGTGTAGGTGACTCCCGGGTCACTCCAGAACTAGAGGATGTGACTACTACAGAAATAAAGTGTGTCAATGATGCACCACCTGTTGAAGCATGCTCCCCGGTCAACACCTCTGAACTAAGGCCACCCAGACAGATTAGGCCTCCACAGAGACTCACATATGACACTATGGGAAATAGTACTCAAGAGCCTGTGAGCACTGCACATCGAGGAATCTACGCCCATGTTCCCTTTGCCCTTTGCTCCAAAGGTGACACCCTCCCCACAATAATGTGTGTTGATGATGCTCCATGGTGGAATGTCCCATTTGACTACAGCACTAATGTTCAGTTAGTTAAACATTAAATGTTATTTGAAATAATGTTAGATCTAAGCCATTTCTTGGGAGGACCCAAGCCTTTTTAAGTGGGGGGAGAGTGTAACACCCTCACAGGTTTGTGTAATGGTAATGTTTAATGCTAAACCTTTTTATTTCCCTCATGGGTTGCAGTACACAGTTATGCCCACTAAGGGGTGCACTTAGGAAAGATTACTGTGCCACCTAGGAACCAAGTTTTCAGAGGACAGTTCCCCAGAGAGAGGAAGTTTTGGCGCAATAATCATGGAGGAGGAGAGAGAAGGAACAGAGGATTGACTTGTGTCCTGTGTGTGCTGTTAAAGACAGAGTTACTGGATTGTCTGGCCGGACAGAAGATCAAGCTGTATGACTGCTGCACTGGGACCAGAGAGAGTGGACTGTTTCCTTGAATGAGTGAGCCCAAGGACTTCATCATAGTGAGTTGCTGGTATTTCTGCCCTCAGAGGTAACAGATCTGCACACCATTCTACAGTGTTTTGAACAGTGCATCCAGGACCGGAGAGTGAGATCAACACACATCAATGCCCTGCATTCACCCCAGATGCATTGTTACTAGCTGTCTGTCTGGAGGACACTGTGCTAACTCTTCTAGTGCACATTTCTCATGCTGATATTGCAATACTCACAAGGTAAATGCTTAGAGCCTAGGAACCCTGTTCTGGATCATATAACTCAGTAAAGTGCAGGAATCATAGACTGTGGACTCAGACAATAGTTAGGGATCTTCCTGCACAAGTGAACTAAACTGTCCACCACTGTTATAAATATTCAACTGAGAGACGGGCCCCAACGCATGCAGCTGCCAACTTTTTCTTCTTTTTGCTACCACCAGGACTATATTTTTTTCCCTTTTTGGTATATTTAAGTATTGGAAGCCATTTTCAGGGATTAAGATATTCGGCTGCTGTATTTTCATGTGATTAGCCTCAATATCTAACTTTCATTGTATTCTCAGCATAGTTTAACTTTATAGTGAAACTCGTTATAGCGACACCCTGTGGAGAAAAGTGTAATCGATTGAAATGACTGTTTAAGGAACTGTTTGACCTTGCTTTACATTCCATATTGCAGTATTATTTTATAACTAGTAATATTGTGTGCAAGATTGTGTGCTTATCATTATTTTGTTTAGGGTCTTTCTGTTGAAAATAAACAGGCCCATTGTTCATATAAACTGTGTCTGAGCATTGGGGAAGAAAAAGGGGAGTTCACCGGAGCAAAGGAGGTCTGAACCTACTATCCCACTTCTAAGACACACCCACGGGTGCGCTACATAAATAACTTTGGTATCCATTTGTGTTTCTTTATGTAGAGGTTGAACAACAAAATATTGATATTGCATAAAGATATGGAACAGTGTTCAATTACATTTCTTAACACTATACACCCAGATCCCCATACACTCAAGGACTTATTTCTGGAATGGAATCCTAGGGTGTAATATTACTTTCTATATTTGACTGTAAGTTAAGAAATGTTGTGTTTGAAACCCAGAAATGCCTTTTTTTACCCCTATCATCCTAGTTCCCCCAACCAGCTCCCTACTGTTGCTAAGAAGCATATCCACACCCCTGAAAACCTCACTTAACAACCATAGGCATAGATATGCGTACCTGTTTGTTTACTTTCCTGATTGCTATCTCTGGTGTGCTCTTGTTCGCAATTGCGGCAATCCCGCCGGTCTGTGAGCCGTGGATGGGAACAGCTGTTCCAAAAGCCGATCAAAGTGCCTGTAAGGAATCAAAGCCGGCATCAGTGAGATGCTGGTGTTCATTCACAAAAGTGAAAGTAAAACAGGTGATACACGTAACACTTCCTGTGTACTGCTCACAATACACAGGAATACATTGTTGTGGCATCTTGTGGCCAAAAAGTAAAAATACATCCACATACACTATAATATATGATTACCCCCCCCCCCCCGACCCATAGTTACCAAAATAAAACACTGGTTCTAAAAAAAAAGTGACATATATTTAATATGTTTGTCATGAGGGTATATTACTGTTGTTCTTGCAAATAATGGCGTCTAATTATTGATATAGTGCTAGTAGACCTAAGCCCGTTAACATAACAGGCTCTAGGTCTGTCTCACAACCCCCTCCCGCCCTTGTGACTGCCGCCACCACAGCATGTCAGCGCGCGCGCACACGTCCGCCCATGCACATGCCTGCCCTGCCCCCTGACCCCGTTCTCCTCCTGTCCCAATAGCTGTCCATGCTGCACATGCGCAGTAGCGCAAATGCACGGACACAGGGACAGGGGACGCAGAGACACTTCAGGATTATTATATAGGATAAATAAAACTCAAAATGGAAACAATACACCTTTATTTCCAAATAAATTATTGTCGCCATACATTGTACTAGAGCCTTAATTTAAATGTTGTAATAACTGGGATAAATGGACAGATAAAATGTGTCAGTTTTATCTACAATAGCACATTTTATTTTAACCACTTCACAACTCAAGGGTTTTACCCCTGGAGCACCAGAGCAATTTTCACCTTTCAGCGCTCCTTCCATTTATTTGTCTATAACTTTATTATTACTTATTGCAATGAAATGAACTATATCTTTTTTTTTTCACCACCAATTAGGCTTTCTTTAGGTGGGACATTATGCCAAGAATTATTTTATTCTAAATGTGTTTTAACCTCCCTGGCGGTTTATTTATTTTGCCAGGGAGGCTGCAATGGGGTTTTTTTTTAATTAAAAAAAAAATATTTAATGCAGCCAACTAAAAGTTGGCTGCATGAAAGCCCACTAGAGGGCGCTCCTGAAGCGTACTTTCGATCGCCTCCGGCAATCGAAAGTAACAAGATAGGCCGCAATGAGCGGCCTATCTTGTTTCGCTTTCCTCGTCGCCATGGCGACGAGCGGAGTGACGTCATGGACGTCAGTCGACGTCCTGACGTCAGAGCTGCCCGATCCAGCCCCTAGCGCCGGCCGGAACTGTTTGTTCCGGCTGCGCTGGGCTCGGGCGGCTGGGGGGACCCTCTTTCGCCGCTGCACGCGGCGGATCGCCGCGGAGCGGCGGCGATCGGGCAGCACACGCGGCTGGCAAAGTGCCAGCTGCGTGTGCTGCTTTTTTCAGAATCAAAATCGGCCCAGCAGGGCCTGAGCGGCGACCTCCGGCGGCATACCCCGAGCTCAGCTCGGGATTACCGCCAAGGAGGTTAATGGGAAAATAGGAAAAAATGTGGGAAAAAAATCATTATTTTTCAGTTTTCAGCCATTATAGTTTTTAAATAATGCATGCTACTGTAATTAAAATCCATGAAGTTTATTTGCCCATTTGTCCCAGTTATTACACCGTTTAAATTATGTCCCTATCACAATGTTTGGCGCCAATATTTTATTTGGAAATAAAGGTGCATTTTTTTTCAGTTTTGCATCCATCCCTAATTACAAGCCCATAGTTTATAAAGTAACAGTGTTATACCCTCTGGACATAAATATTTAAAGAGTTCAGTCCCTAAGGTAACTATTTATGTTTGTTTGTTTTTATTTTAATTTTTTTTTCTTTTTATTACAAAAAAAATAAATTGGGGAGTGTGGGAGGTAATGAGTTAATTTATAGTGTAAAAGTATGTATTTGTATATGAAAAATGTTTGGGATGTAGTTTTACTATTTGGCCACAAGATGGGCACAGTAATTTTTTGTGCATGTGTCCTGTAAGCGTCAGAAGTACAATGTTCAATGAGGCTGGGAATTTTTTTTTTTTTCACAATGATCGCGCTGCTTCTCATAGAAGCAGCCGATCATTGCGGGGGGCTGAGATCAACGAACGGGAAAGTTTTTTCCCATTCATTGATCTCCGGGTGAGCGGCCGGCGGCATGCACGAGTGCGGGAGTGCGTGCACGAGCGAGCGGGAGCACGGGTAGCGACGGGAGGTGCATATATCTATGCTCCTGGTGGGGAAAGGGTGTTAAAAGGAGCATAGATATACGCATCCGTGGTGGTTTATACTATAATGGCTGAAACTTGAGAAATATTTTTTTCCGTATTGTTCCCTTTAAAATACATATTAAATGAAATAATTCTTAGCAAAAAATACCACGCAAAGATATCCTAGTTTGTCCTGCAAGACACAATATATAGATCATTTTGGTGTAATAAGTAGCAATAAAGTTATTGGTGAATGAATAGGAGGAGTGTGATGTGAAAATTGTTCTGGTTTTTAAGGAGAAAAACCCTGTGGTTGAGAAGTGTTTTTCTGTATGCTATTCCAATAATTACAACCCCTTATTTTCAAAAGTAACAGTAATATACCCTTATTATGTACATATTAAAATGCTGAGAGCCCAAGCTAACTATGTATATATTTTTTAAATGCTAGCACTTTGAGTGTTTTTTTTTTTTTTACAATTGTTTTATAATGATATTTTTATATATATATATATATATATATATATATATATATATATATATATATATATATATATATATATATATATATATATATATATATTCTGTAGTTTTAATATGTGAGTATATTTTTACTTTTTGCCCACTAGTGAACAATACAAGGATATAATGTGTGTATGTGTTTACTTTTCCTTTGTCAATGACCACCAGTATTTCAGTGATGCTGGTGATCATTGATTACAGGCACTTTGATCGGTGAATGGGAACACCTGTTCCCATGCACCGATAATGGACCAGTGGGAGGCCAACGGCAGCACGCATGTGAATGCATGCAATCACGCACACCGAGGTGAACATAGAGAAGCAGATATCTACGCCCCTGAGTCAGAGATGAAAGGCGTAGAAAAGCGTGGCAGAGGTAGGTAAGTAGTTTATGTATTTATAATGTATGTTTCATGTAATGTATGTATTGTAGTCTAGGGCCAGTTTAGGGGGTAGCCAATTAACTTATTATACTGTATCTGTATGTTTTTGGGATGAGGGAGGAAACCAGAGGCGTACGAGAGGAATCGGCGCGGGAGACTTGGGCGTACGAGAGCAATCGGCACGGGAGACTTGGGTGTACGAGAGGAATCGGCGCGGGAGACTTGGGAGTACGAGAGGAATCGGCGCGGGAGACTTGGGAGTACGAGAGGAATCGGCGCGGGAGACTTGGGTGTACGAGAGCAATCGGCACGGGAGACTTGGGTGTACGAGAGGAATCGGTGCGGGAGACTTGGGTGTACGAGAGGAATCGGCGCGGGAGACTTGGGAGTACGAGAGGAATCGGCGCGGGAGACTTGGGTGTACGAGAGCAATCGGCACGGGAGACTTGGGTGTACGAGAGGAATCGGCGCGGGAGCGAGAGGAATCGACGCGGGAGACTTGGGTGTACGAGAGGAATCGGCGCGGGAGACTTGGGTGTACGAGAGGAATCGGCGCGGGAGACTTGGGTGTACGAGAGGAATCGGCGCGGGAGACTTGGGCGTACGAGAGGAATCGGCGCGGGAGACTTGGGCGTACGAGAGGAATCGGCACGGGAGACTTGGGCGTGCGAGAGGAATCGGCGCGGGAGACTTGGGAGTACGAGAGGAATCGGCGCGGGAGACTTGGGTGTACGAGAGGAATCGGCGCGGGAGACTTGGGCGTACGAGAGGAATCGGCACGGGAGACTTGGGCGTGCGAGAGGAATCGGCGCGGGAGACTTGGGAGTACGAGAGGAATCGGCGCGGGAGACTTGGGTGTACGAGAGCAATCGGCATGGGAGACTTGGGTGTACGAGAGGAATCGGCGCGGGAGACTTGGGCGTACAAGAGGAATCGGCGCGGGAGACTTGGGCGTATGAGAGGAATCGGCGCGGGAGACTTGGGTGTACGAGAGGAATCAGCGCGGGAGACTTGGGCGCGGGATGCAGCCGGTATATGGCTGATCCTGCTGCTGCACAAGTTCCCGGCCGTGTTAAATACTATTCCCCCTCCAGGCCGCCATGGGTGGTGGGGAATGAAATAATTCAGCTTCTAGCAGTTGCTGGAAACCAAATTATTGTGTTTTAAAAGTAACTTCAGCTCGGTCTTCTGACGGCGCCGACGTTACTCTCTGTGCGCCGCTATAGCTGTTATTCCAATTACGGCCTATGGTGGTGCCGCCTGCGCCCAAATCTCCTGCGCTGGATTCACTTTGTTCGAGCCAGAGTGCCTGGAGGAAACCCACACAGACACGGGGAGACCATACAAACTCCATGCAGATAGTGCCCTGGCTGGAATTGGGACCAGGGACTTAGCACTGCGAGGTGACAGAGCTAACCACTACACCTCAGTGCTGACCTGTTATAGATAAGTAAAAAAAAGTAACAATTTGCAGATAAACTTAATTTCTGTTGCAAAATGTGTGAACATTGGGCTAAACATAATTATGGAGAACAGATTACCAAGTTCCTTAACATTTAGTTTACAAAGTCTTGCTGGTAATGCGGATGTCCTAAAGAAGTTTTCCATTGATTGAGTCCATTGGTGGAGCCTCTGACTGCTAATCTATGTATATAAAGTAGTGTGGACAAGAACTTGCATGTAATGATTTGTCCTTGTCCAAAATAAAAACCCCATAAGACACCAGGACAGTGAGTGAAACCAGAGGAATTCTTCATTAGCTTAGTTGCCTTGCTCACAGAAAAAGAAATCATTTCCAAAACTGTCAGTTGCCCTTAAGATAATCTGTAAATGAAAAGTCCCCTAGGGGCTATACTTACCTCGGGAGGGAGAAGCCTCCAGATCCTATCGAGGCTTCCCTCATCCTCTTCCATCCCACGGTGGCAGCCCTAGGGGGATACTTACCTCGGGAGGGGGAAGCCTCCGGATCCTATCCAGGCTTCCCTCATCCTCTTCCATCCCACAGTGGCAGCCCTAGGGGGTTACTTACCTCGGGAGGGAGAAGCCTCCGGATCCTATCGAGGCTTCCCTCATCCTCTTCCATCCCACGGTGGCAGCCCTAGGGGGTTACTTACCTCGGGAGGGGGAAGCCTCCGGATCCTATCGAGGCTTCCCTCATCCTCTTCCATCCCACAGTGGAAGCCCTAGGGGGATACTTACCTCGGGAGGGCGAAGCCTCCGGATCCTTTCAAGGCTTCCCTCATCCTCTTCCATCCCATGGTGGCAGCCCTAGGGGGTTACTTACCTCGGGAGGGAGAAGCCTCCGGATCCTATCGAGGCTTCCCTCATCCTCCTCCATCCCAGGGTGGCAGCCCTAGGGGGTTACTTACCTCGGGAGGGGGAAGCCTCCGGATCCTATTAAGACTTCCCTCATCCTCCTCCATCCCACAGTGGCAGCCCTAGGGGGTTACTTACCTCGGGAGGGGGAAGCCTCCGGATCCTATCCAGGCTTCCCTCATCCTCTTCCATCCCACAGTGGCTGCCCTAGGGGGTTACTTAACTCGGGAGGGGGAAGCCTCCGGATCCTATCCAGGCTTCCCTCATCCTCTTCCATCCCACAGTGGCAGCGCTAGGGGGTTACTTACCTCGGGAGGGAGAAGCCTCCGGATCCTATCGAGGCTTCCCTCATCCTCTTCCATCCCACGGTGGCAGCCCTAGGGGGTTACTTACCTCGGGAGGGGGAAGCCTCCGGATCCTATCCAGGCTTCCCTCATCCTCTTCCATCCCACAGTGGCAGCCCTAGGGGGTTACTTACCTCGGGAGGGGGAAGCCTCCGGATCCTATCGAGGCTTCCCTCATCCTCTTCCATCCCACGGTGGCAGCCCTAGGGGGTTACTTACCTCGGAAGGGGGAAGCCTCCGGATCCTATCGAGGCTTCCCTCATCCTCTTCCATCCCACAGTGGCAGCCCTAGGGGGGTTACTTACCTCGGGAGGGGGAAGCCTCCGGATTCTATCGAGGCTTCCCTCATCCTCTTCCATCCCACAGTGGCAGCCCTAGGGGGGTTACTTACCTCGGGAGGGGGAAGCCTCCGGATCCTATCAAGGCTTCCCTCATCCTCCTCCATCCCACGGTGGCAGCCCTAGGGGGTTACTTACCTCGGGAGGGAGAAGCCTCCGGATCCTATCGAGGCTTCCCTCATCCTCTTCCATCCCACAGTGGCAGCCCTAGGGGGTTACTTACCTCGGGAGGGGGAAGCCTCCGGATCCTATCAAGGCTTCCCTCATCCTCTTCCATCCCACAGTGGCAGTCCTAGGGGGATACTTACCTCGGGAGGGGGAAGCCATTGCATCCTATCCAGGCTTCCCTCATCCTCTTCCATCCCACAGTGGCTGCCCTAGGGGGTTACTTACCTCGGGAGGGGGAAGCCATTGCATCCTATCCAGGCTTCCCTCATCCTCTTCCATCCCACGGTGGCAGCCCCTGAACAAGGGCCATATACTGTAAATATTTACCTTCCCGTCTCCAGCACAGGAGCAGTAGTGGTTTTCTGTCCGGGCTCAGGTGGAAATAGTCGAGCCTGATCTGGTCCGCTCTTCTAGTGCACATGCGTGAGGCTCTCCATTATTAACTTTTTAACTTCCCATTCTTGCCTCTGCTATTCTCCACGCTGGTCCGTTCAGTTGAGCACACATGCAGCACCGCACACGTCTGGTCCCGCAGCACCGCACACACCTGGTCCAACAGCACCGCACACGCCTGGTCCAGCAGCACCGCACACGCCTGTTCCAGCAGCACCGCACACGCCTGGTCCAGCAGCACCGCACACGCCTGGTCCAGCAGCACCGCACACGCCTGGTCCCGCAGCACCGCACACCCCTGGTCCAGCAGCACCGCACATGCCTGGTCCAGCAGCACTGCACACGCCTGGTCCAGCAGCACCGCACACGCCTGGTCCAACAGCACCGCACACGCCTGGTCCAGCAGCACCGCACACGCCTGGTCCCGCAGCACCGCACACGCCTGGTCCAGCAGCACCGCACACGCCTGGTCCAGCAGCACCGCACACACCTGCTCCAGCAGCACCGCACACACCTGCTCCAGCAGCACCGCACACACCTGCTCCAGCAGCACCGCACACGCCTGGTCCAGCAGCACCGCACACACCTGCTCCAGCAGCACCGCACACGCCTGGTCCAGCAGCACCGCACACGCCTGGTCCAGCAGCACCGCACACGCCTGGTCCCGCAGCACCGCACACGCCTGGTCCCGCAGCACCGCACACGCCTGGTCCAGCAGCACCGCACACGTCTGGTCCAGCAGCACCGCACACGCCTGGTCCAACAGCACCGCACACGCCTGGTCCAGCAGCACCGCACACGCTTGGTCCAGCAGCACCACACACATCTGGTCCAGCAGCACCGCACACGCCTGGTCCAGCAGCACCGCACAAGCCTGGTCCAGCAGCACCGCACACGCCTGGTCCAGCAGCACCGCACACGCCTGGTCCAGCAGCACCGCACACACGCCTGATCCAGCAGCACCACACACGCCTGGTCCAGCAGCACCGCACACACCTGCTCCAGCAGCACCACACACGCCTGGTCCAGCAGCACCGCACACACCTGAGGGCCTTACAGACCTGTTAGCGCTCAGTAGTAAACACGGTGTTTGGTCTGTCAGTGGGAAGCAGGCCTCACCCTTACATTACCACTCTGGACATTTAAAAGCAGCCCTTTATTCCTCAAATGTAGAAATGTACTCTGATTTCTAACTATGCATAAACTGCATAACTTTTGGTGGTACTTTTGGCATGGACCCCCTCCGGCATGCCCCTGAGTGGTACTTTTGGCATGGATCCCCCTCCGGCATGCCCCTGAGTGGTACCTTTGGCATGGATCCCCCTCCGGCATGCCCCTGAGTGGTACTTTTGGCATGGATCCCCCTCCGGCATGCCCCTGAGTGGTACTTTTGGCATGGATCCCCCTCCGGCATGCCCCTGAGTGGTACTTTTGGCATGGATCCCCCTCTGGCATGCCCCTGAGTGGTACTTTTGGCATGAATCCCCCTCCGGCACGCCCCTGAGTGGTACTT